>NW_016182724.1:4396-5800 GCF_001687245.7 Rhagoletis zephyria | reverse complement strand
ATTTTCTTGGATATTGAGAAATTACGATCTCTAAAGGCCAGATCGACCCGGAAACTTCACCCAAAGATCAGTGCTGTAACACGCCTCTGAACACTAGCCAACAAGGCGAACTCAGATCGAATTGAGAACCATACCATTCAGTAAAGTTACCCAAAAATGTGTTGGTAATGTTGTACCACTTCGACAGCTTCAGACCAAAAAGGAAGGGTCGTAGCTGAGCAAGTATATTCAGCCAGCTACATTATTCAAATCTTAGTTGTCCCCCGATGCGTGGTGGTTGAACTCCGATGAAGGCATTCACAGGGTTATTGCCCCTTGTTCGTAAATGGACAGTGCCGCATTCCCATACTATAATATCGACCAGCTGAATCCGAATCTGTAGTCCATTTGCCATTTTTCGGGTTTTCGCAATTTTACTCCAAATTTTGAGTGTGCGAGTCAAACGGGCCCCAGATACGGATTCAGGGGGTCGAAATACATGTTGGTAGGGGGTCACACCCTTATTTTTGTGTGCCGATGTAATTGATAGAAATACCAGATCACAAATAATCCCCAACTCTACATTTAATCGTTATGGCTTAAAAATAAAAGACTTGCAGCAAAAAAAAACATTGATAAAATCTTACACGTCTGCAGTATCAATTTAAACGAAAATGTTTGCTTATTTTTCAGCTCTTTATTTATTACTCAATATAAATAAGTAACCTAAAATCTAAATGTAAATATTAAAATGCTGTCTTTAGTTGTTCCTCCTTGCTGATATACCTGCAAGTAGAAAGATAAGCTACTTTTAATAAAAAAAAATTGAAAAATTGATAAATAAATTATAAATAAAACAACCATCAGTATAATCATTATCATCAAAATAAAATTATGTCGGGAAAAGAAGACAAATTTGTTAGATATATCATCATTAAAGTTTTCTTGGAAAATTATACTTTTTCGTTTTTGGGTTTAAGATAATCAGGCAGGTTCTGCAATTTATTTCCGAGTGAATTCCAACCCTTGCAAATTTGAATTCAAGCGAGTTAGATTGAAATTCAATCCAAGTGATGGCAGAACTTGCCTGAATATAATTACAAAGTTATAGTTCATTTCCACCAAGCCTTAGCTGCAGTTTATGCAACTCTTATCTATCGCCAATTCCATGTGAATCAATTTTTCAAAAGATTTTACAAGCAAAACAAAAACAAATTGGGGAAAAATTGTTCACACGGAGTTCCCGATAAGGCCGATTAAGTACACGCAAATGAAGGGTAAAAAGCAAAAAGTACGAAATAAAACTTGGCGATCACCCAAGGTTAAAGTTGTTGGAACTTACTTGAGCACTTAACTGCAGCAAAGCTTTTGGTGAAAATGGGCTATGAAAACTTAGTCCGAAAATTAAAATTTCTTAAACTTCTG
>NW_016182724.1:0-1808 GCF_001687245.7 Rhagoletis zephyria | reverse complement strand
AAACGGAGAGGGGACCTGTTGTTTCGCCTTTAATGCATGCTCATGTTCACAGTATATTAAATCGTCCCTACAACACGGAATTTCTATGCTGCTACAACTCGATGTTAATTCTTCTTTGCTTCGAGATTTAATCTAGGGAAAGTACTGGCGACTGTCGAACACTCAGAACGGTAGATAGGACATTGTTGTACCGGCGCGGACGTCTCAACGGCTTCTAGTAGAGTGAAGTGACAAACCGTGCCTTCGGCGTTCAACAAGTCAAAGTAATTTATATTTCTCAAAAAAATAAAAAATAAAATACATATAATTGTGTCTCGAGTATACGGCAAATTCTTCTGATAGGGAAAATTGCTCAAGGCATTTTTTAACTTATTATCCCTAAATAGCTGAATAGAACTGTTATTTTTTGTCAATCAGTAATTGGAAAGGTGAAAATCAATATAAATTCATAAACACGGACCAATTAATATCATCATACAGAATTAATTAGAATTAAAAATATACTTAAAAGTTATAAGAAGTTGCTTAGCACGAACTATTTACCTTTTCAATTGATATCGCTATTATCATTTGATTGAACGGCAGTTGCATCCACCTATAAATTAAAAAAAAAGGCTGTTGTAACAATTGTAACGAACAAAATATCTATTTTTTTTATGCTTAAACTAAGTAAATAAGCAAGTGAAAGATGATAAAATGTTTTATGCTTTAACACCCAAATTCATAAAAAATAAAGCAGACTAACTGATTTACATATAAATCGAAAATTTGTATGAAAATGTCACTTTATAGTGCTTTAAATATATATTTTTTCTACGGATAAGGCCATAAATCTTCAATAAAAAAATAGAAATTTTTGTTCTTTCTAAAAATGCTACTTAGAAATAAAAATATGTACAAACATAAATTCAGTTATGTTAATAATCTTACATTATTTCAATTTCATATTTTCACTTGCTTACTAAATCAGAACGCATAAGCGCAGCCGTCAAGATTAAGTCACTGTATGTAAACTCATACGGTAATTAGTAACATCATTTAGATTTAAAGGAATTAGTCGAAATCAAAATTTACTTACCTTTATAAACTCATAGAATATGTTGGCTTCAAAGTAGAAATTCAGATAAAATTTCTTAGCACTTGTCATAATCTCGTATTTACAATGTTTATTGGAATGGACGCTAATACGATATTTACAATTTTCGTAACAGAGCTTTGTATCACCATCAGGAAATCAAAATACACTGGTATACTATAGGAATTCCTGAAAAAAAAAAACAAACAAGTTTTTTTTTTTTAATTATATGCTGTAGCAAAATGAAGGGCAATGAAAAAATAGATTTCATCAATCCAAATCAGTACGCCAAAAAGCGCAGCCGTTGAGTTTTAGTCATTGAATATACTCATACGGTAATTAATATCATCATTCGTGTAGAAAAACTAAATATCTACTAATAATAATTATAAAAACAAACAAAGCTTTTTTTTTTTTTTTAATTGTAAGAAACTTCTGGAAATTGACCGGTCGGAAAATGTTTAGTTTAATTTAGTGGAACCTGCTTGGTCCAATTTGTGTCTGTTTAAAATTTCTTAATTCTTGTAAAATTTTGAGTCGTGAGAGAATTTTCATTAATATTGTTTGAAACATTTCAAAAACTTACCTCGTTATGCCAGAGCGCATGATTTTTATCTGCAAGTATTTGAAAAGGAAAAACCATTTATAGTTTTAGTTGGTAAAGATAGCATGAAAATATACTGGTTTTTGTTTTTAATCTCATTTAGAAATAAATCAACAGCGTATTTGTAAG
>NW_016182723.1:0-5800 GCF_001687245.7 Rhagoletis zephyria | reverse complement strand
CGCGTAGAGATGCTCGCTGTTAGTTGTTAGCTCCCAGCATGTTCGAGTTCGAATGCCGTCAGATGCAACATTTAATTTTTAATTTTTGTTTTTGGTTTTTATTAATTTCGAAAAAGCATCTGTGCAGTGAAGAACAAACGAAAAAATATAACAACAATGCCATTTTTAATATGTTGGAGTAGTTTTGTGCTACTCTGATGTAATGCAGAACATAGTACGTTCAATTGTTGGGAAATTTTCCTTATTTCTAATTGACAGTCACTTCGACAGTCGTAAACTCTCAAGGTTTTAATTTGACGTAAATTCGTGCCTAGCGTATCAAAACCCTTACCAGTAGCATCTTAAAAAATATTTGCTAATTTTTAGAAAAATTAACAGTTTATTTGACAGCTGTCAACTCTCAAAGTTTTAATTTTACATAAAATTCGTGATCAGCGTGTCTAAAAACCTAAACACTTTGGTTTCCAGGGTTATTAAACCTGAAAGTATGTACATTCTTATTTTTGTATATGTACGTAATCAAGACACGTCGTCGGCTTGTCCATTTGAAGGAGTATGTACTTCTAGGCTTAAGGGAAAAAACATCAATATTTTTGTCACTCGGCTCTACTTGTGTAATTAAATTGCTTGTCAGCTAGTCAGCTAGTACGAAAAGTTGGGCCAAGCGATTAGTTCATTAGCTGCAATTTACTGTGGAGTTACTGACGGTGCCGACAAACAAAAGCAATGATCTTTCAAACAACAGCTAATCTTCGCATCTATTCCACCGACACCTTCCCAAAATTTGTAGGGCAAGCACAATAGACACCAGTGCAAACATATCCTAAGGGCCGGTTACTCAATATCTGGTTAACACTAATCTGCGGTTAAACATCGTTATCAACGCATTCGACTAGATGCATACAACAGGGAGTCGGCATCGTCGATAAATATGTTTAACCGGAGATTAGTGTTACCCAGACATTGAGTAACCGGCCCTAAGCTTTTGAACTCTATCGGTTTAGAATTCGAACCTGTAGCTCGTTTCTATAACTCTTCTCAACCGATTATTTTTCTACTGGTAAAGAATATACGTCATTCATTAGCTAATGAACTTAGAATTGCTCTACCACATCAGGTTTTTAAATATCTTAATCTCAAAAAAAATAACTTGTCTTTATACCGCGATGTCTGAATTTGGTATCCCAGCGAAACTCTGCGGCTCAGAATTGTGAAGGACTCCTCCATTTATACTAAACGAGGTTTCAGGCAAGGTGACTTCCTTTCGTGTGATTTCTTGAATCTGCAGGCATGCAGAACTGAACCGCTTAGGCACAATCCTTAAAGAGCGTACAATTGCTGGTATATGCTGACCTGATCAACATCATCAGTAAAACCGGACTTAGACAGGGAAGCAAAGTGCGTGGGTCTGGTGGTGAACGAGGACAAAACGAAGTATCTCCGAAGTGTCTCCGCACTAAAAATTGTTTAAAATTAGTGTCTAGCCGCCAAAATGTAAGAAATAGGGATGTTAATTTTTCGGCTTTTTCCGATCCCGGGATTTTCGGGATGACGTCACAATCCCGGGATCGTGGGATTTAGATATTCAATACTTTTCAACAACTTGAATCGAAAAAATTGCTTTTATATTGTTTGAGAAGCTCTCCTACCATGAAATAAATAATAATAAGTGGGTTTGAAACCTACTTTTTTATTTAAAGCAGCGTTTTTACTTTTTTTCTATGGATTTATTTTGAAGGGCTATGTAATTTCAAAGATATGATTAATTCCAAAAATTGTTAAAAAATTCAATGGCTGAATTTCTTTATTCATTCTGAACGTTTGGAATAAACTTTTTTGTTTACTTATTCTTTAGAACGTTCCTGATGATATGTTAACGTACATTTCAAACGTATTCTGTTTATTCCGGCTGTGAAATGGGATTATCCGGAATGTATAAAGAAACGCAGCCAATGTAATGTATTTAGAATAAAAATATTCGGTAATAAATGCAGTAGGACATTTCTGTGGAATTAAAAAATTTTAATATTTTGGATTCACAAGGACGAATACGTAATTTTTAAGCTGACAAAGTTAGAAGAACGAAACTCAGGGATGTTATCGAGTTTATATAAGCCCTTAACCGCGTATCAACAAAATGCAAAACCGCGTATCAAGATAATGCAAAACCCCGTATGTGAGGTTACATAAATTATTTTCTAGAGAGTAAAAACATTCATATTTCAAAATGGTTCTCTTTTTTATCAAGAATTCGCATTTCTGGCTAGTTTATTTTAGGACGAACGGATACGGATTAATCCAAAAGTTTCTGTGAGCAAATCCAATTTTTGGCAGCCAATGTCAGTTACGCGGTTTCGCAGAATGACGATACGCGGCTTTGTACTTTAAACGACGATATTGCGAAATTTCAAGGATAAAATTTTCAATACTTACCAGCCTTTCTGCACCAGAAACTTGAATCTGTTTAAATTCTACAGGATTTCCTCATTAATTTTATACCCATACTTCTTCTATAAGCACATTTCTCTGATTTTTTTCAAATAATTTTTAAATTACTGACGTCAGAGTGAAAAACTAAAAATGCAATTTTACTATATTTGGCCCATGGATTTTCGAATATATTCATATTTCTGTTTCAAATTTACTAGCGCGCGGTGTTATATGTATAATGACCTAGACATTTATAAAAAAATATTAACTATTAAATAAAAAAAGAAATATAGCCAATACTGGTCAAGAAAAGGAGTTTCTATTATTGCCATCAGTGCAAATTACATATTCCGCAAATCCCGGGATTACTTGCCAAGAATCCTGGGATTTTCGAGACCTTAAAATGTTCGGCATCCCGGGACTAACATTCCTAGTAGGAAAACAAACGCAAAATCATAAATTTTTAACCATTTTCTAACACTTCGCTACAGCGTCGAAAACAAAATTCGATACTTAATGAAAATTTCGACACGATTGCATAGCTGATAATACGAATTTTACATTCGATCTTCGATAACCACTTTTTTCATCATTCTTTCGCCACATTTTGTAAAAGAAAGCATTACTTTTTAATTGCGAAAGTCTTTTTCCCTTCCCTATAAAAATGTTGTTGTTTCTCATAAAAATTTCACATACACACTTTTTTCCGATAATGATTTTCAGACGGCCTACAAAATCGTCTCATGTAAATTAATTACTTAATTTTTACAATGAAACAGGAATAAAAAATACTCAGCCTTAAAAATAGTAGAAATACAATTTTTTGATTCATCAAATACGTAGAATCTTGGCGCACTGTGCTATTAAACATGCGATATGTATATTTGTAATTTGTATTTAAAAAATAATAAAAATAATTTGTTACGAAATAAAAAATCACAGAGTAATTATTTTCGAAACGTAAATCTTCAGCTTCGGTATTTGGCCGAAAACCTAATAACCTAATATTCGGCTTCGGAAAAAATTGCAACTTCGGTCGGACACTAGAATCTAGGTATGTACATGGCGTATGAGTTACCCACACGAGATGAGAATATACATAGGTATATGGCATATGAATTGCCCAGACTAAATGAGAATATTACTCAAACGTCACCTAGATATCGTCGTTTGAAGTACAAAACCGCATAACTGACATTTGCTGCCAAAAATTGGATTTGCTCACACAAGCTCTTGGCTCAATCCTTATCCATTCGTCCTGAAATATACTAGCTAGAAAAACGATTGCTTTATAAAAAAAATAAACATTTTCAAATATGAGTGTTTTTACTCTCTAGAAAATAATTTATGCAACCTCACATAGGCAGTTTTGCATTATCTTGATACACGGTTTTGAACTTTAGACGACGACATGTACATTAGGGTGGTTCAAAAATGTATGTGAAAAAGTAGTCGGAATTTTTATACTCTCTGTTCTTAAACATTAATATTTTTGATCGGAAAACTCTGTTTCTCTTCAGGAGATTCTCAGTAATAATAGTTGTGTTTTTTTTACAAATTATCCAGTAACTTGTCAGCAACTCTCCAGTAACTTAATTTCTAAGAATTCGCTCTCATAGAAAAAATTTACAAAAAAGTACGCGAACGCTTTTCCAGTAATAATTTGCAAGTTTCATGAACAGCTGATTAATTGGTTGTTTATTCGCAGCATATTCCTAATAAAACAATATATTTTATATTTAAATACGTTTATTTTGTGAATTTCCGCAATAAAAAGCCACAAACAGTTTCCTTATTAGTTTAAATTTCATCCAGCAACATGCGATCAGCTGTTTTTCGTACTGGCAAATTCTTACAAGTAAAAATTTATCCAGTAAAATCCAGTAAAAACTTGCAACTTCAGCTGTCATTTTTCGCTCTCTCAATTTCCCCTACTTTGCAAGTTTTTGCGTACGAAAACGCCAAAACAGGAAAATTCGTAAAAACTTTTACTGGATTTTACTGGAAATGAGCAAAAAAAAACGCAACTATTACCCAATTATTTATTTAACCATTTTTTCATATTAACCATATTTTATAGGTTTCAGCACTAGCGGGCATTTGCATATGTAAATGCTACTTTTTTGTATGTACCCGTATCAGGGATGGAATTCCATAATTTCAAAATGTGCCTAATGGACTGCAAAAATAGTGCCAAAAAGGAGTTGGAAGTGCCACAAAATTCAAAATACTTTCTTTTAAGGCTTTTTGAGAACCACATATGGGTGTTTCCATCAGAAGGTCTATCGCGACCAAATAAAATAAAAGTCATATATCTAACGTATATATGGGCCAAATTGTCTGCTTTTTAAAATATACACTGGCTATGTGGGTAGAAAAATTTTTGCGTAAAATGGTCTTTCTAGGTGGCGCCACGGTCGAGATATTTCGAAGAACCATATTTATGGTCCGATATGGTTCGAATTTGGCGTATATAGTTGAAACATAATAAATCATAGATTTCCAAAAAACTTACCCTGAATCGGCGCTGAAGCCAAAATTAATTAGAAAATTCATGTAAAAGCAATATTAACACTAATATAACGATGGCGTCAATGTTTCATACTTGGGGTTGTAAAAGAAAATTTAAAAAAGTTGCATTGATTCAAAAAACTCCAAAAACAACTAGAATTACTCCAAATCATATTAAAACAAGTTTCATGAAAAGAGCCATCCACAATTCGGGTTGCGATTTTGTAAGAAAAGAAAAAATCAACCTCCATTTTTGTCACGTAACAACGTAATTGCTTATATTTAAGGACCGTGCGATTCAATTGTTTTCATTATTTTTCGGTTAAATATAGAGCTATTCATGTGCTATACAATGGTCTCCCTCTCGACGGGCCTGGCAGTACTTTCATTCAAAATGTCAAAATTACATTCGGTAATTCGCAATTGCTGGGACCAGGAATCGCCCTTTATAGCCTATCTCCACCAAATGTTTAACTGCAGTTAAGGGCTCAGTAGCAATGTTTATTTCTTACTTTTTGTTTTTCTACTTTCGTTTTCTTGTACTAAATATGAGCAATTACCCCGAAAAAAGTTTTAACATTTAAACAGCCATTAAAAATTGCAAATTGCAAAAGCTACAAAGTAGAAAATAAGAACAAGAATCTTAACGGCGCTTGAACGAAAATATTTGAATTTAAAGAAAAAGAATAAATTTCACCGTCGAGCAAAAAAACATTGATTAATTGCTTTCGTTCCCATGACAGTTGGCACGAACCACCTACATATCTGCCCAAGGACTGTCACTCCAGCGTCATTCACCAAAAACTCTTCTGGGTAATTTATATGTAACAGCATACAACAACTAACTAGGCATTTTCTC
>NW_016182722.1:0-5801 GCF_001687245.7 Rhagoletis zephyria | reverse complement strand
TGCCGGAATCACGAGGATTCTCGGCCCCTATATTGCCCCGCTCGAACACGTGCAATGTTTTCTGAAAACATTTTTATTACAATTAATACAACAAATTTTTGTCTTATTATTCCCAGTACATATTCCTGGTTTCAATTTCGGTTGCATAGCTGGTTCGCTTCTATATAAGTTTAAAAACATCTCCTTTTTTCTTATTGGTGTTTCGGAGAGGACGAAAATGACACTGAAGTTGGCACCACACCGAAGCAAGTTTGTCTCCAAACCAAATTTTACAAGGGATGAGGGAAATTCGTTTTAAAATACATCATTTAAAGAATCCTCTAAAACCTAAGAAAATTAATATCATAATAGTGTACGCAAAGTATATATAATTTCAAAATTGCACATGACAAAATACTTAAAAAATAACAATTTTGATTTAGACCCTTATCACAAACTCACTTTTCCAACTATCTTAAAAAAAATGTCTCGAGTTACATTCAATTTTTCTTTGGTACACGGAAGGGCGCGACGCGGCAATTCAGACACCAACTTTCAAATACAAATATCAACTGAACTATATAACGCAGCAAATAACAGCTAACTGTGAACCATGCTGCATCTCAAAACTTACAAAGCCACTAAGTGGCAGTGGCCGGCTACTACAATTAGTATTTGAAAACCACAAATTACAAGTTTTGCAGTAAATTTGCCGCGGCGCGCCCTCCTAAGTGTTAAAGAAAAATAACTGAACAAATTTAGTTCGAAAAAATATTAAAAATTTGACAAAAAAATCAATACGTGGTCATTTGTTTGAGTCACTGTACATATGTATATACCTATGATAGTTCCGTGTTGAGTTGATTTCAGTCCGAATATTAGATACTTACTTTTAGTGGTGGCTTCTCTTACTTTGGCGTTGAAGCCGACTACCTCCCGAATTAAAATCAGTGCCAAGTCATTTGAGACATCAAAATTTCGTTTTAAAAAGTTAATAAAATCTTCGATAAAAATTAATGTCTGAATATAGTTTTTTGCCTTCTAGTAACAGAATTCAAAAAGAAAGAAAAAAAATATTTTTATTTTTACCCAGAACCATAGCCATTGATTATAATAATGAATAGATTACGCTATAGCTTGAATAACATTGCTTAACTGTGTAATAAAACAATTTTTTTTGAAGATTTGATAATTTTAACCTAATAATTATAGGGGGATTAAGAAAAATGTTCGAGAGTTTTAAGGTTTTAAGCTATCAATGTGTTTATGAACTTTTTTTGACATACTCTCTAGTTCGTGATTTATAGAGCAAAAGTAGATCCTTACAGCTATACTATATCAATTTATACAAAAATGAGGATTTCTTTAGATATTTTTCCCATGCAGGAAGTTCATTTTGAACTTCTATCCTTTGTGGTATGAAATTTTTTTTTTAAGCAGCTGCAACTCCATAGCGAAAAACGCGATTTGTCGAGAACGAAGTTTCGCGAGTGGCAGATGTCCGTCTTGAAAACGCCTCAAGATATTTGCTGGCCTAGAAAGACACTTAGACAACCACCAATCATTCTATTAACTTAGTGCATCGGTTTCACTGCGTGCTTATGGGGCCCACATGTCCAACAGTAGTTCACACACAGTCAAAGGTTCTATATCCACTCTTTACTTTCTCGATTAGACTGATTCGAGGATACCTTTCCTAGCCAAAGACAAGACAGTTTCATGCAATATTATTGTGGCATGGCACGCATTTAAGCTTAGCTACGAAATAATCCGACACAAACGAAAAAAAATCAGGCATCCCCCTACCTGCTTTAAATGCCCCGTACAGCAGAATTCTTATAGCGCAAGCACACTGTCGTAAAAAAATAAATATACAGAAACGCGGGAATTCTGATGGGTCTGATTCCGGCTGAGGTCAATAACAGAAGTCGAACGAGGAGATGTGTTGATTTCCAAAATATCAGCTATAACTCTTCAGCTTAGACTTGGTTGCTATTCCTAGTTTTCCTAAAAACAAATACAAAGTGGTATAAAGCGCAATAACACTGTTGAAAAAATTATTGTTACGTCACAATATGATACATAATGAAAACTTCAATATTTTCGACTAAAAAAAACGTGTTTAACAAAATTTTTGTGATTACAAATTCGCTTCAATTCCCACTTATAGTGTGTGCCCTTATAATTGCTTAATTACTGTCAAAGGAGTTTTATAGCAATTTCATTGGTTATTTAACTAAATTACAGTTTAATATTTATACAACTTTCACAAAAATTATGCTTCACTGCCCATAAATACAGTTGCACATATTTTCCAGCTCACTTATTAGACATTCATCATACGCCATGGCAAGCGCCCAACAAAATTTTTGCAGCATTGCAGTGAGTGACTGACAATATGGAAATTTTACTTCAATAAAATTGTATGCAAAAAAAGATAAAAATTATTTATGAATGCAATTGCGTTGAATTTTCGTTTAAAATACGTAAGCATGCGCATGAATATACAATAAATTAATATGTAATTATTTAGATTGTAGCCCAATGTCCGACCATACTGAAGATAGTTTTGTCCACCTGCACTGGTAGAATTTTTCAAAATAATTAACTCAATTTTCGGTTTTGTATGTTTGTGAACAGCAAAAAAAAACAATTATTTTTAAGATTTACCAAAAATTATTTTCTATTTTTGTTTTTCTTACTAATATATACATATATCTACCGGATCACCTAGACTACCCGTCCACCCATTCTAAGCAAAAGATGGAGCGTCCCCGACTTGGTAATTCATATTTTGGCGTTTTCCAATAAAAACATTTTCCTAAATTTTAAAAGGCGTGGACGAGTGATGCAGGACTTCGGGTATGCTTACGAGCATCTGAAGTTAGTTTTAATAGTTCATACTGGACAACACCACGAAATATTGAGTACTAAATAGTAGTCCCAGTTACTGTCGAAACTCGACCGTTTTTCTAGTTTTTTAAGAGCCTTGGCGAGGTTTTCTAACTTAGCACGTCGTTTAACTTATAAGGTAAAAAATTACTTACTGGAAAATCTTCTGCATTGGAAATGAAACTTGACTAAAATTTTCCCTACATATCGATATTTCGATGAATTTCAAAAACACTTAAATCCGATAACTCAACAAAATTTGTTAACTCGACTTCGATAATTTGCAATCAATTCAGATAACTGTGCGTTTTGAGGGCTCGATAAATTTCGATACCCGAAAAATGTATATATCTCGATAAACTTGGGATACCTCAATAAATTTCGATGACTGGGTTAATTTTGATAGCTACATATTAATCGAAAGCTATAGACAAATTTCAATAATTCTGGTAACAAGACAAAATTCGTTACGCAGTGATAATTCGATAAACCTATATACGGGCAGGTTCTGGAATTCACTTCCGAATGAATTTCAACCCCTGCCAATTTAAATTCAAAGCGAACTTGACTAAAATTCACTCGGAAGTGAATTGCAGAATCTGCCGGATAATCTTGAAATTTCAATAACTCGATATATTTTGAAAATTAAAAAAACTTCGATTCTGTAAATCGACAAATTTCGTCCTTCTATTTTAATAGCGTAACAAAAATAAAAATAAATACTTAAAATTCGTCAATTTCAATATCAATTTGAACCAAAAAAAAATATATATATATTTTTAAATACTAAAGAGATGAGTATGTTACTCTTAGGCCATGTTACATATTCGATTTTGAATTTCCCGTAATAAATGGCAGATCCATTATGGATCCGAAACTTTGAATTTTTAAAATCTGATTCCAGATTTGTAATCAGCGACCCCAAAACCCCTCGAGTAGCATGTCTCAAGCAAATATTTGAAAGGAAGTTTAAAAATATGTCCGCCATATTGGATCCGCCATTTAAAAATTTTAAAATCGAACTTTAGATTCATAATCAGCGATCCCAAAAATATTGAAATATGTCATGACCCTACATTTTTGCATCAGTTTTGTAAAGAAGTTAATAAATATATTTTCCTTTTTTACCTAGCAAAGTTACGACGCCATTTTGAGTTATAAATTCTGGCACTTTGGAATCGAAAGATTATTATATTACGAGTATTTGGACTCACTATATGTTTACTTTAATTGCTTAGAATTTCGGACAGAGCTCAGGGCCGGTTGATGTGAAACGTCCTATTATTTATATACGTATATATTTATATACATATGTATATAAAAGAATTGCTCGTTTAAAGTAATAAGATCGTAAGACTCTTACATACACTGAGCCAAAAGTAAAATTTTTTTTCAACCAAGTTATTGTTTGTTTTTTTCATGGTAAATACATTGATTGTAAGAAATGTGATTCAAGTTGAACATTTGAAAATATATTTGCATATCTGCCTGTAGCTAAACGTGCAGAGATGTTTGGTGTTTTTTGTTGGCTTCCAGCAGGTTCGGTTTTTTATTTATTTTTTGTTTTTTGTTTTTCATACTTACGAAAAAGCTTCAGTGAAGTGCAGAACCAAATCAAACGCCGAAGAAAGCATTATTCTAGTTCACCATTTGAAGGCACATTTGTAGAGCGGCTGTAGCTGAGTGTGCAGAGATGCTTGCTGTTATTTACTCTACTTCAAAAGATGCGGGTTCAAAGCCCGACAGAGGCAACGTTTTAGACTGATAATAAAAATTTTTGTTTGGTATCTGCGAATTATGAAAAAGCATCTGTAAAGTGCAGAATATAAGCGTATTCAAACTAAAAAAACCGGAAACCAAAAATTAGTTTAATGTGAAAAAAAGTGTGGTTTATATTACCAAATCGTTGTGGAAAATAACAACCATGGCATTATTCATATTAAACCAAAATCACTTTGATTCCTTTTCAAGTTTGAATTTCGTAATATTAAACAAGTTTTGGTTGATTTTTTTCTCAGTGCACATATCCAATTTATTCATAAATTTTAGTGAATCACAGCCCTTTCAAAACATCACTTCAGTAAAATACATTGGACTTGAATTGACTTAAGTAAGTAATTTTTCTAAACTATTTATTTCGAAAGACGCATAAGTCACTTAACCGTAATGAAAAGTGGTGATTTTTCCATGACTATAAAAAATTATTTATACTGAGAAAAATATAGATATCCTAAGACAACAAATACAATTAAATATTTTTGAAAGTTAGCATCAATGTTTTTAAACGTGATAAACGGGCTTTCTTAATCTTTTCTTTCGATTCCAATATTGTTCAATTTTGCTTAATTTCCACACTAAATTCACTTTAGTATTTATCTAGCTGGAAACCCTATCCACTAATATAAATGCTTCACATATTTGGTTTGATACCAATATTTAAAAATTTTCTTACAGTTTACGTGCACATCTATTTAATTCTCTTGTTCAAGAAAAGTGGCAACCCTATCCAAGAATAGCCTTTAAATAATTCTAAACTTTCGAATATCTGGCGATCCCATTTTTATAATCTATTTTGCCACAAACGTTTTCAAAAAATAAAAAATCGGGTAAAATTAAAAGCATTTTTAATCCGTTTGGGCCGTTTGTACGTGATGCCGTTACGAACAAATTAAACAACACATTTTTACACCCGAGCGCACTTGTGCNTTTGTTCACATAACGGTTGTTTGTAACAGCCAAAACGAATCGAGATAGATATAGACAAATGTATACATAAATGATCAGGTTGAAAAAAGAAATCGATTAAGCCATGTCTGTCTGTCCGTCCGTCCGTGCATACGATAACTCGAGCAAAAATTGAGATATCTCAACGAAATTTGGTATTAATCCAAGGTATGTTGGTATTGAAAATGGGCGAAATCGGACTGTAA
>NW_016182721.1:0-5801 GCF_001687245.7 Rhagoletis zephyria | reverse complement strand
CAGCAATTAACCTCGGTCAACGCGCACGCGTCCTATTCTTGACAGTTGACCAAATAAATTTTACATACCTTGAGAATAAACAAAGTTGTAATTTATAAATTTGAAAACGAAAACTAAGTATTTCCTTTAACGGAAACCAAAGTGTGTGTGTAAAGAGGTGAGTGCGATGGGAGCCAGCGACCGAAAATATTCACTAGGCTCTTTTCTAGAGCATATTTGAGGCCACTAGACCCATTCTAACTGCCCAAGACAGGTTTGTAATTAAGGGAATGTTCCCCAATAATACCAGAGTAATTATATGAAAAAACACATTTTTAACTGCATTTTAACATGTCAAGACAATAAAAAATTGAGAACATCAGCGTTTTTATAAAAAACCGACATGCTCGACCTCTAAGAAAACTTTTTTTTCAAAATAAAAAAACACGTTTCTCTTTTTTTATCACAAATAACAAATATTTTGAGGTAGCGTTTATGAATTTCCAAAAAAAATTTTTTCAACCACTCTAATGTATATTGTATTTCTATTAAACAAGGATATGCATTCATTTTGAAATTGCCACCAACTATAAGATAAAGTTTCTAGGGCACATTCACTATAGATCTGGATCATTGTTGCCACCAGGGAACTTCTCATGGACATAACACTTTCGTTCGGTTATTTAAGGCGGCCAGTACAAAGCGTAAATGTGGATTGTTGGAGAAACTGTTGGACAAAAATGTTTAAATTAAAAACCTAATTTTGGGCGTGACTAAGCTCACCGGGTCTGCTAGTTTTTATTATAATTTGTTAAAAAAACCTAAGGTGAAGTCGCCCTGCCCATATGAATATCATGTGCTAAGAAAAAGTTTTTCGCATTTTCTGACAAACGCATTATTTTGAGTTGTGACTCTTTTGAAGACGGTATGCGATATATATTGCATATGTACATATGTATGTACATTAGCAATGTTAATCCCGGGATCCCGGCATCCCGAGGACCCAGGATCCCGGTCTTTTTTGAGTCCCGAAAATTCCGGGATTATTTGCCTAGATTCCCGAGATTTTCGGGATTTGTAATAGAAACTCTTTATGTTGACCAGTTTTGGCTATATTTCTTTTGTTTATTTAATATTTAAAAGTAGCTTTTGCCCGCGGGTTTCACCCCACGCCAGAAGTAATTAAAGGGGGCATGTGACTTGTGGTTCCAAAGCTATGGCTGATAAAAAATTCCAAGCGTATGTTAAGTGCTACGCGCTCTTTTACAAACTCATTTATATATACCTTAAGATAAGCATCTACCATAGATATGTCTGCATACCAAATGTCTTGTTTATATGACTTATGGTTCCGAAGTTATGACTGACTAAAAATTCCACGCCTATGTTATCTGCCACGCCTCTTTTTACAAACTCATTTATATATACCTTAAGATAAGCATTTACCATAGATATGTTTGCATACCAAATTTCAAGTTCATGTGACTTACGGTTCCGAAGTTAGAGCTGATTAAATAATTCACGCCTATGGGAGGTGTCACGCCCCCTTTTCCAATACCGCCAATTTTTTTCTATGAGTATGGAATTGATTTTATTTATCTCGACAGCAAGTTTTAATGCTCTTCCACAAATATTTCAAGAGATATACAACATGAAAATTTCAGTTAGTATAGGAGGTGCCACGCCCTGTTTTCCAGTACTGGCTATTTTTCGCATGCCTATAACCTTCCCGGGGTAAAAGCAAATAAGTGGGCAAAGTTTCTTGTGATTCCGTGCCGCAGTTCAGAAGTTATAAGGTAATAAACAAACAGACATTCACATTTATATATATACATTTTTTTATAAATGTGTAGCTCAATATACATATAATACCTTGCGACAGGCAATTTTGCACAAAATAAAACAATAAATTCGCCAAACCAATCAAAACTCTTGGTACACAATGGAACGCACTTACAGATCAATTTTCCTACACCATTCTGCCTGCATCGACATCGAATGCCGTCACAAAGCGACAAATCTTATCCTCTGTCGCAAAGCTTTTTGACCCGGCAGGATGGCTGTCGCCAGCAAATTCAAGCAAAGATTCTGCTTCAAGGACTTTGGCTGGATGGCGTTGATTGGGACGAATGTGCCAAACCCTTAGCCTTAGCAAAATGGCAACAGTTCGCAGAAAATTTGCCAGCCATCTGCTACATCGAAATCCTTCGATGGGTTAATGTCACTCCGGGCAAGATACCCAAATCCACGGGTTTTGTGATGCCTCGATATTCCACTCTCTTGGTTGCAAAAAGCAAAGTCGCACCATTGAAGACGGTAAGCTTGCCACGCCTGGAGCTGTGTGGTGCAGTCTTACTCTCAAAACTGGTCTCAACTGTTCGAGAACAGCTTAAATTGGAATCGTGCAACTCATTCTTATGGTCAGATTCAGAGATTGCGCTAGCTTGGCTTGAAAAGCCACCATGTACATGGAAGACGTATGTATCCAATCGTACCTCCCAAATCCGGGAATATCTTCCAACCGGCACATGGCGCCATGTTGCCAGCCAAGACAATCTAGCCGACCTCGGCACCCGTGGTTGCAATCCGCAGGACTTGGCAAATTCCCCACTCTGGTGGCACGGACCAAAATGGCTCTCTTGCCATATGGATGCATGGCCAAGGTCAAAGGCATGCAGTGCATCTCCACCAGAAAAGCGCAAGGTGGATGTATATCACGCGCTCGAAGAAGAGGTCGATTTTCTTGATCGCTTTTCTTCTTCCTCTCGAGCACTCCGCGTGACTGCGTACATGCTCCGCTTCGTGAGCAATGCCCGAAACAAACCAAACAAACAAATCACCCAATAATTCTCCCTACCGAATCGAGGTTCTGCTAGCTATATTTGGAGTTTTTACACTCGCTGCTTCTTCACGCAGAAACACGATTAATGCTCCAAATGGTAAGGCAAGAGTACTACGTACCAAAGCTAAACCTCTAATTAAAAAATGCATTTTGCAATGCAAAGTGTGCACGCTTTACAAGCAACAAACACGCACCCAAATAATGGCCGCTCTACCCCCTGTGCGCTGCAGTTTCGCACTCCCATTTTCCACAAGGGAAGTAGATTTTGCTGGGCCATTCCAAACTAAAGCATTGGTGATAAGATCTACAACCCTCAAGGGAAACGTTGCAGTTTTTGTCTGTTTTTCCACAAAGGCAGTGCATCTCGAGCTATGGTCGGATCTTACAACCGAGGCTTTTCGAGCAGCATTCGCCCGCTTCGTTGGCAGACGAGGTTTCCCCTCAAAAATTATGAGCGACAATGGAAAAACCCTTCATTGGCGCCCATTGTGCAACAGAACGCAACCTCGTTAAAGTCCTTAACGAATTTTCCGCAGACATTGTCAAAAAATATGGCAATATATACCACCCAGCGACCCCCAAATGGGCGGCTTTTGGGAATCTGCAGTGAAAAGCTTTAAAATCCATTTAAAGAAAACCGCTGCAACCCACAACTTTACTTTCGAAGAATTCACGATGCTTCTGGTGCGAATTGAAGCAGTCCTCAACTTGAGGCCACTATCCGCACTTTCTTAAGACCCAGCTGATATAACAGCACTTACTCCGGGTCACTTTCTTCGAGGTGCACCGCTATTGGCCATTCCCGAGCCTAATGCGGAAGACCTCTGTCTACTAAACCGATGGGAGAAAGTCAAAGCACTTCACCACCAATTTAGTCGCCGCTGGAAGGAAGATTACCTCAAGGATCTTCAGAAGAGATACAAGTGGAAAACCCCACAACGCGACCCTCAGCCAGGCGACCTCGTCGTGATCAATGAAGATTAGCTCCCCCTCACCGAGTGGCGATTGGAAGGAATCGAAAACGTTCGCCACGGCCCTGATAACCACACACGTGTCGTAGAAATCCGTACACAAAATGGAGTTATCACGCGGCCACTTGTCAAACTATGCTTCCTTCCAAAAGCACAATAAATAATTCTATACATATTTTCGTTCTGTATATTAAGGGTCTTAACTTCCCGTTTACTTTTGCCTTTGCTTATACTTGCAGATCGAAGACATCATGGTAGCACGGAAGGCATGCCCCCTGGCTCCAACGGCGGAGACAGACAACTGCCTACAATGCCGGCTCTGCCACCGGTACCACGCCTTGAGGACGTGCCCGGGCTTCAAGGCAATGACGCCGCTGCAACGGTTAGGGGAAGCCCGCGCGCAAGGGTATTGCATCAATTGCCTTGCGCTCACGCCCACCACTGGTGAGTGCGATTCACCAGGAAGCTGCAAGGTTTGCAGCTTAGCGCACCATACGCTACTGCATGTGGCAGCTAACAGGCTCGCGCGCACAGGCCAACAGAAGCAGCAGGCCAGCCGGCCCGCAGCGGCCACAAAGGCCCCAAAGAGCGTCAAGCGGCGTGCACCGCAAAAAAAGGCGCTGAAGAAGGCGCAGAAGAACCCGCGAAAGAAGACCGCCCAACGGACGATCGCGCGCACTCCCCGAGGCCTACAAACGGCCAATTACCAGGGTCGCACCACCCACCGCGTCCTTGGCAACACGATCCTCGCCCTAAAAGAACTGCAGGAGACGCTCAGCAACGCATTCCTGCAGGGCGGGGACGATGCTTAAGCCGCCGCTTAAACTTAATTCAGCGGCCGTGCGCGCATCCTTTGGCCGCAGCCGAAAGAATGATTAACGAGCGCGCACGGCCGCTTCCCTTCATCGCGCCAAATCAGCGACACGTTAGTTCAGCAATTAACCGTGGTCAACGCGCACGCGTCCTATTCTTGACAGTTGATCAAATAAATTTTATATACCTTGAGAATAATCAAAGTTGTAATTTATAAATTTGAAAACGAAAACTAGGTCTTTCCTTTAACGGAAACCAAAGTGTGTGTGTAAAGAGGTGAGTGCGATGGGACCCAGCGACCGGAAATATTCACTTGGCTCTTTTCTAGAGCATATTTGAGGCCACTAGACCCATTCTAACTGCCGAAGACAGGTTTGTAATTAAGGGAATGTTCCCCAATAATACCAGAGTAATTATATGAAAAAACACATTTGTAACTGCATTTTAACATGTCAAGACAATAAAAAATTGAGAATATCAGCGTTTTTATAAAAAACCGACATGCGCGACCTCTAAGAAAACTTTTTTTTTCAAAATTAAAAAACACGTTTCTCTTTTTTTATCACAAATAACAATAATTTGAGGTAGCGTTTATGAATTTCCAAAAAAAAATTTTTCAACCACTCTAATGTATATTGTATTTCTGTTCAACAAGGATATGCATTCATTTTGAAATTGCCACCAACTATAAGATAAAGTTTCTAGGGCACATTCACTATAGATCCGGATCATTTTTGCCACCAGGGAACTTCTCTTGGACATAACACTTTCGTTCGGTTATTTAGGGCGGCCAGTACATATCGTAAATGTGAATTGTTGGAGAAACTGTTGGACCAAAATGTTTAAATTAAAAATCTAGTTTTGGGCGTGACTAAGCTCGCCGGGTCTGCTAGTTTTTATTATAATTTGTTAAAAAAAAAACCTAAGGTGAAGTCGCCCTGCCCATATGAATATCATGTGCTAAGAAAAAGTTTTTCGCATTTTTTGCCAAACGTATTATTTTGAGTTGTGACTCTTTTGAAGACGGTATGCGATATACATATATTGCATATGTACATATGTATGTACATTAGGAATGTTAATCCCGGTATCCCGGGGTCCCAGGATCCTGGTCGTTTTTGAGTCCCGAAAAGTTGTAATAGAAACTCTTTATGTTGACCAGTTTTGGCTATATTTCTTTTGTTTATTTAATATTT
>NW_016182720.1:4779-5802 GCF_001687245.7 Rhagoletis zephyria | reverse complement strand
ATTTCCATCAATTTTTATTTATTTAGAATAGTAAATCATTCTTCGTTGCATGTAGTGAAGTGAAGTTTGAATTGAGAGAAATAAATTGTTGAAATGTAGACGGACACAGCCATTGGGAAGTGACGTAGTGTAATCAATAATAAAGCCTAATAATTCTAACCGGCATTCCGGCATTTATAAATAATCTATTTAACGATTTAATAAAAGTTAACCCATAATCGGTAATTAATTGTGTCTATGAAGGATGTAGTAATTGATTTCCCGTAATTCTTGACTTAATTTTCTAACTTTTTTTTAATACAAAACTATTTCATCGACAATATACCCCGAATTCCAAATTGTAAAAATACAAATCATCAGTCTCTTTCATTCCTAAAGTATTGCAGACCAAAAAGTCCAGCTTGCACAATCTTATTTGAAATTAGCGTCCAGGCGTGGTTGCGAATATTGGACGGTTGCAACTGCCGTGCTTTACAAATGAAAAATGCTGATGCATTTTATTTTTACATTTTGCAATCCAAGGATACTATACCTACACTTCGCGACAATAGATTATCCTCACTTGAATTTATAGTTTTTTTTTTGGGTGACATCCATAAAAAAATCTTATACACGCATATGCCAACTAGCGTACCCCGATTTTCCTGTGGCCTCATTCTAAATATTTGCTCAGGTTAACGGTAAATAACTATTTTCTGACATTTAACGAACCTGCAAGCGCGACATTCCTCAGTTTCTTAGTAGGCTTTGGAGAAAATGTAAGATAATTTTTGCGAGTTTTTTTCACTAATGCGCAAAATACACCACACAAATATTTGCGCAAATACAAATTAGTACAAATAAGATTCTTATTCGATTCCTAAACGCCACCGACATGCATGAGTACACTCGAACCTACATTAGAATGGTCCAATTTTTGTGTGGGAAAAAATGTTCATGCCAGAAAACGGAGCACCCCATTAGTATTTAACCGACTTCCAAAAAAGGAGGAGGTTATCAGTTCGTCGGAATATTTTTTTTTTT
>NW_016182720.1:0-4741 GCF_001687245.7 Rhagoletis zephyria | reverse complement strand
TATGAGAGTTGAAGTCGGTTTTTTTTGCTAAAAATTACTTGTTTTCTTTTAATATTTGTAATATTTATCTATACCAACTTTCAGTTTTCTATTGCAACCAATACGGGGTGCTCAATGGCCTTGAAATGCGCTACTAGATCGCTGTGAAACTGGCAAAAATATTGGTGATTTTTATAAAAAGCTACTGTTGCCATGACAACTGAAACTTGAGATATTTTAATTTAATAATTTAAATTGGAAATGTTCTTAGGTTACTTAACCAATTGTTTAATTAATAATATGTACACAATACTTCTAAAGTAAAATATGAGCAGCATGAACATCCTCAAACTATCTGGGGAAAACCTACCTAACCTACATACATACATACAAACAGTGACGCGATGAATGTAAAACCATTATTTTTTCGGATGAAAAAAGTTCCATTTCGACCGTCCGGATGGTTTCCAACGACATTTTCACGATTTGAGAAAATCGTAGCGGTTTTTTGTCCCGACGACACAGTGCAGTTGGTACGGTGGTGGGAGGGTCGACAAAATTCAAATAATTACATCGAGTTGTTGTATACCTAAGTAATTAACTTTGATGGAGCGTTCAACAACCAAGAATGGATGTTTCATAAGGACAACGCTGCCATTCACACAGCGAGAAGGATTAAACAACAGTTTAGTGAAAAAGTATCCAAGTTCTAGAGCTTTTTCGAAATTGTATTAATATGCCCAGCTGGTCGCTCTCGAAATTTTAGCAGCACGCAAATTCCATGAGCTTTACTGCTATTGAGAATGCTTCCTAGTTTTGATCGTAATTATTTCTCAAGAAAATCACAGAAAATATTTTTCATTATTTCTATTGCTCGAAAAAGTACTTTGTTGTTGCTGTAAATTCACTTGAGCATATAAAAAATGTACGAGCACTTTTTTGTTGAGAGCTGCATAATAATTTAAGAAACCTTTTTAGAAGAAAATTTATATTTCTTGTGCGTCATTTTATATGAATTTTCCTTTTTTCTAGAGAGCTGCAGACAGTTCTTAAGAGTAAAAATTCAACCGGATGAGGAAAGTATGCGCGAGTTCAAAAACAATAGAATACAAGATTACGTATTTCCGATGGCGATGACTTAAAAGAAACTGTCAAAACTCTACATTTCTTTATAACTAATTTTTTGATAGAAAACGAGGTTTAGTTGTTTTAAATTTAGAAGAAGATTAAAAAAAACGGTGATTATTGCAAAACTATTAGTGACTTTCATTGCGCTTAAAGTTCCTGAGGTGTTGTTTACTTTTCCATGAGAATTGTTAAAATCGGCAGAACCAAAGTAGCGGCTTGAGGAATACGCCACATTTGTTCGCCACATTGGGGGCCGGGTTGATTGTCTTATCAGCATCAAGTTAAGACTAACAATAAATAAGCAGTAGGCAGTTTACATCTACATGGAAAGCGGTAATCTAGCTCATAAACTCAGTGATATTGCACTAAATACTAAATATTTTTTTTTTTTTTTTGTAGACTTATGTAGATACGTATTTATACGACATTGCGGAAAACTATGAGCTGACAAGTTGTGGAGAAAGGGTGTCTTTTAAATGATTTCATTGGATAGCCGCTGATCGGAGTGACACTGACTACGTTTGGTTCACTTTTGAACAGATAGGTCTCATGGCGCTAAATAGGCCAAGCAAAATTGCAAGCTGCTTTTCGCCTGGAGACAAGCTAAGACGGACAAAGGAGCACAGATCTTGCTTTTAGTAGGGGTCCTTATGGTTCACTGTCGGAATGGAAGTCACGCGCTGAGTCTAAATATCTCAGCTAGATTTTCCAAGATTGTCTCGAAATGGGCTTTCTGGCAAAGTACAGGTAACCAGGACATAAACCATTACACACCAGTAGCTCGTTTCTGTAACTCTTCTTTATTACTGGTAGAGAATATACGTAATTCTCTGGTACTCACTAGCAGTAAAGAATAGGGCGGCGAATTCATATCTCAATTCGCCTTGGTAGAGAATTGTTACAGAAACGAGCTACAGGACAGTTGGCGAAACGAAACGTTGCTAAACAAACTCTTGGTTACCCAGCGTCAAAAGAGTTTTTCTTAATATACAATTTTTCAACGCCAATAGCGGCTTACAAAGAACAACTTGGCAAATTTAAAGATATTAAAATTTTTGCACAGATCATTTCACGTGCGTATGCTTGCATTAATTCACTTGTCCTTTGTAGAATTTTCGGCAGGGTCTAGTTTATTAGTTTTAGTGACGACCATAGCAAAGAGTAAGAGCGCCTTACAACTTTATATGGGCTAACGAAAAAGCATTTGTCTCCGCGGATTTCTCAGTTTATTCGGCTGTTCTCATTTGAACGCTTATTACTTCGAATCGTGCGTGCACCCAAAACTTATCGATTTTTGGCTTTCCTCAATATTTACTATTTCAAGTGTAGCCAAATAATCAGGCGCATACGCCTGCGTACATATAAACAATAACACCGACATCCACACCTCATAAAGCTATACATCTATACGTATGTACGTGTACTTATGCCCGGACACATAGCCGTTTACTCTTTCAAACACTTTTAGTGTCACTAATGCCTTTCATGTATTTAAACTTAAATTGCTATCTCAATTTCCAGCAAAAAGCTCAAAATCCGAAGGAAACATTGCCTTCCTAGGCGGCAATGAACAGCCCAACTAATTGTGAGCTCAACTGCTTGGTAAACTTTAAATTTTTACAAAAATGAAAAGCTACACAGCAACACACGACAAAAGCACTATGTATAAGCTACGAACACACACATGCACGTACAAATATGCTTACAACTACATACATAAATAACTATTCGTGGGATTTTACACACCCACACGAAAGTGACGAAAATTAATTGCTGTTTCCGTACGGCTGGCAAGCTACTTTGCCCTGGCAGGCAGCTTTCACCCGTCAGTTTATTTATAAAGGGCACAGCTTCCTTCTATTAGTTACTCTGTTGCCTGTGCTCCTCTTATCCTCCTGTCCATATACACATATATATATATAGTTTTTCTAATACTCGTGACCAAGTAAATTCCATAAAGTGTTGCCAGCTCACATACTCAATGTATGCTTGTGCCTTATCGGTACGAGGTATGGTTGAGCAGGCGTCCAGATGACCACGACGCAGACGCGACGAGATGAGACGAGACAATACAAAAAACAAAAAAAGGAAATCAGCAGAGCAAATACAGGCAATGGACGAGCGGAGCAGAGTTGTTGGTAACGTTAACGAGTTTGAAATGACCAGTGGTGTTGGCAGTGTCTAACAAAGAATTTCATCAAGCTGTGCAAGCCGTTTGTCTGAAGCGAATCTGCTAAGGATTCAAATCAGCTTCGTTGTACATTCTAACATGTTTAACTAGTTATTTTTGCAGACTCACAATCAATTTAATATTAAAATAACCAAGATGGTAAATAGGCAGCATTGGAAAAGTTTAAGGAATCGCATCCGCTGAGGTAATTTCAATTAGATCAGATATAGATACATAGTTGGTATAAAAATGAACCCCCCCAAAGTCTATGCATAAAGCTCAACCACGAATGGAGTACTCGGGATAGCTGGTTACATCTGAAGCTTCTAAGCATCCGCCTAATCCAGGTTCCAAATGCCGCAAAAAAAGTTAGCCTACACATGGATATTTTCGCCCCGAGGAGGGAATTTTTCTCTCTAAAGTACTTTGAACTCAAGTACCCCATTTTAGTACTTATCCCCCAGATCGCCGCTCCTACCGCTGCTGACGTAGCACCCTAATGTCAGCAAATTAAAGAGCGCCAAAACTCACTAAACTTTTGCTAATGAATATATGGATTCTAAGGCAATTTCAATTTTTTTGTTGTTGTTTTTTTTCTTTTGTCGAGCATAGGGGTCGCCGTTTATCATATCCTCGACTTTTATAGTCGGGTCTCAAAGCATAATATATAAATTTTTTCGCCCCGAGAAGGCAATTATTATAGTAGAACTATTAAAAAATAAAACATTATTTTTGAATCATTGAAGTAAGGGCGGAACTATGCTGTTTAATAGAATATCAGCTGTCTCAGCTTGGAAGACGTTGCGGTCGTTTGACGCACGATGAGTTTAACACCATTTGAAACCATCTGTATGAATTACTGTACCACCATTTGTCACCGGTGTGTTGGCTACTTGTATTGAAGACCCAAAACGGTTTAAGAGTAACCAGTGGTGGTTTTTAGGTGAATTTTACTCCCATTAACCCCAACCAACCAATTAATTAACTTTGTAGTCCGACCGGGGTACCCGAATACCCACTTACGGATAAAATCTAAAATTCGACTATAACTTAGTATAATGCTGGGTATTAGATACATATTGGTTTATTTATTGTTCACGAAGATCCATTTATACAAAGCCAACCATAGTATTGTATGTATACAGGGAACTTTGTAGTACAAAGTCAGGTATAATCTGTAATGTGATGAGCATATATTTGTGAATTCCGAGAAGGTTTGGTACATTAAACTGAAAAGGGAAGCAATAATAAGATCTCTATGTTATTTCATACTACAACAAATATGTATACCAGTTTACTTTAGTTTTGATCGTTTACTTTGAGCAGCCGGACGTATTGCCGTGCACCCCAGCGGCGCAGCCGTTATAAGAGAGCCACTCGGAAATTTTGTGTGTTCTTAGAATATTTTTATACCTGAGCGCACTTGTGCACCAGGGTATTATAACTTTGTTCACATAACGGTTG
>NW_016182719.1:0-5802 GCF_001687245.7 Rhagoletis zephyria | reverse complement strand
ATGCGCACTGCCTGGTGCTGGAGAGCAGAGCGATGTAGAAAGGTATGTAGTAGTACAAGCACTTGAGCGACACGCTCTTAATATCTTTTGTTTACTTGTTTGCCTGCTTTATCTTGCGCGACCCTACTTGCTGGTTGTTTGTGCCCTTTTATTTTGTTGTATTTTTATTTTATTTTTTAATATTCTTACTCCTTAAATTTCCCCCTTCCTCTGCCTTTTCGGCAGTTGACACTCGATATTGCCGCTACCACTCGTACACTCAAGGTCTGACATTCACAGACTTGAAATCGCTCAGGCGTTAACCGAGTCCTGTCGCTGGAAGGTCCACAAGAATCTGAAAAATTGGCAGAAAATGCAAAACAATTATAATTTTATATTTCAATAATTTGGGTAGCAAATAAAATAGGCGACACGCAGGGCAAATGGGCAAATGGAATGTAAATAAATACATACATATGTACATATTTGTTTAGATATGAAAATGTTCCGATTCGGTTAAAACCTAATTTTCTATTTATACACAGCGCACCTTTTATTGAAATGTTGCAGCTGTTTATTTGGTTGCATAACTTTTAAGAAAACTGAGAATAACAACATTCATTGCAGCGTACGAAAAAAACAATAAATTTCAAAACATACAAATAATCAGTATACTAACGAAAGTATGGGCCAGGATCTTTCTGAATTTTCACGATATGATTAATTTAAAAAAAAAATATATTAAAAAAAAATTCAGTGCAATATAGAATAATGACATATAATATGAATAATACTGAAGATAGTTAATGTTTACAACAACTCTTTAGCAAAAAATATTCTATAGCAAAATTTTGGAAAATGGGCGTGGCACTGCACACTTATGACCACATACATACATACATATGTGTATCTCGGTAGCCGTTCGATCAATTTGTATCAAACTCGGTGTAGTTATTGCACTTGTTGTATTGTATTGTATGTTAAATGTTGAAAATTTACGAACACTTTTCATATAGCGGTAAATTTCAGAAATGCTTGAAACTTCGATATTTCGAAATTTAAGGACGTTAGTTTACTCAAAATTGATACTCACAACAATTCCTTGCCATGTAGATACCGGTAGTTTTCAGAAAGGTGAGAAACTATATCTAATACGTGCGCCGGGTATTTCATGTTCGGCTTTGGACGAACTTAGTCTTTTTTACTTGTTGTTACTAAAATGTGAAAATATATATAAAAATTTAAGTTTTATGTTGTTTTTGAAATGAATAAACAGTTTTCAATTTAAAATTATATGTAAGTTTTTTGTTAATTAAATTGATTTCAAAGATGTTGGATGTCCGGATTTCAAGGTATGAATGTTGATTCTTCAGTTTTTCTTGTGTAAATAAACACATATGTATATGCATACAATTTATATGTATATGTATATATATTAGGATTAAAGATGCTTTCCAAAATTTATTAATGCAAGGCAGCACGATCTATGCGTCTAAATAATTAATTATCATATCTATTCAGCGCACTTATATTTTTTACTATTTCATATGTGAATCGTCTCATAGCCTTGGGTTTAACATATTTAAGAATATATATACATACCTACGCTTTAATTATTACTTTTGACTGAACGAAATAGCAAGCTGCATACTTAAGTGCACTCAGTGTTGCCAGGTCTTCGGCATGAGAAAACGTCCCTCTTGGTCTGAAAAAACGTCATTTCCTACCCAAAAACGTCTTTTTCAAATGTATGCACACAGAATTGTTCTTATTAAACTTTTATTGTATACAAAGGTACACAAGTATATATGTAAGGTATATTAAAATGTCATTTCGACAGAGCGCATTTAAAATTCATTGTAAACTGGTTTAAGATCGTTAATATAAAAAAAATTTTATACATATATACACTTGTGATCACCTGATTAAGTCATCAATATTTTCATCGATTGTGGCTGTTTTTCTTTTGTTTATTTAATGTTGATTATTTTTCCATAAAGGCCTAGCTCATTATATAACAAACAAGATATAAATCCACATTTCAAACTTTGTGCAAAAATTATAAAAAAATCTGCAAAGTTTCAGCTAGATTTTCAACTTTTTATTCAGATTTTTAAGAATTTTTTCGAGTATGCAGTTTGATAGCCCATTATTTTCCAGGGTAATAATGTCCAAGTTTTAAATTGCTAAAGAATCGCGTTGATTTTTAATATTTTTTTTTTTTCTTGTAGACATTTGGTTAGGTGGTCGGTTGTTGAAAATGCTAAAATACTTTCTGATAAGAAGAAACATAGCAATATTTCAGCCTTTTTTGTGTTCATTGCATTTTCAATGAAGTCTTAAAAAAGTCGCCTACTTTTATCTAACTTTTTATGTTGCTACAGCTTTTTTTGTGCTTTTGCGAACGTGCGTTTTGCAATAGATGAGCTCTTCCTGATTTGGCTTTTACGTCCAAATGACGTTAAAAACGTCAAACTGGCAACGCTGAGTGCACTGAAAATGGATTGAGGGAACACGCCCTGGTATTAGAATAATTAGTTTCACTTCCTTTGATGTGCAAGGCTTCACTTGATGTGTGGATTATACAACCACANATCTAACTTTTTATGTTGCTACAGCTTTTTTTGTGCTTTTGCGAACGTGCGTTTTGCAATAGATGAGCTCTTCCTGATTTGGCTTTTACGTCCAAATGACGTTAAAAACGTCAAACTGGCAACGCTGAGTGCACTGAAAATGGATTGAGGGAACACGCCCTGGTATTAGAATAATTAGTTTCACTTCCTTTGATGTGCAAGGCTTCACTTGATGTGTGGATTATACAACCACACGCATTCATTCATGCCCTGTTTTGTGTAAAGTTTTCCTTTTATTTGTTTTATATTCAATTATTTTTTTATAAAAAATTTAGCAACACACCAACACACTTATATTGCATTCTTTACTCAAAATTTCCTCATTTGTGCAAAAAATATAACTCATTCGCGCTCAGTAGCGAACCATTGAAATGTGTATAAAGTTAGCGAAACAACATGAAGACATAAATTTCGCTTGAATTTTCCGTTTTTTGGGGTAAATTAATTATGGAAAAAATAATTTTGTCGTTCTTGAATTTGTTTTAAAAACATATTAGGTGATTTGCTAACCTTAAATAAATTAGCACCCCTCCAACTCAAAGATAAAAGAATTTGCCGTTTTTAAGCTAGAAAATTATGCAACAAAAACATTTATTGCTTTTATTATTTTTAATTAGTTATTAAACTGCTTTCCAAGTCGCTTAAATAACTTTTTAAGTGTGTAGTGTAAACAAAAAAAAAAATAGACGGCAACGTCAAAAATGCAATTATGCAACAGAAAAATGTATTTTTTTCATTATTTTTAACTAATTGTTTAGCCACTTAAAATTGTTATAAAATTAAGATAGTTTAAACAAAAGAAAATAAATAAATGGCAAAATTAAAAATGGTTTTAATTCATAAAACGAGGCAAAGGGCAATTAGGAAACCAAAAAATTAATTGTTTTTATTATTTCTAACTAATTTTTAAACCGTTTTCCAAGTCCCTAGGTGTTTTTTTTTAAATAAGGCTGTTTAAACAAAAAAATAATAAACGACGAAATCGAAAGCAGTTTTAATTCTTAGTTAAAAATAATAAATATAATTAATTTTTTAGCTGCATAATTATTAATTAATTAATAAAGAAATAAATAAAATAGTAAAGAAATCACATTATCGACAAATGCAAAATCGTAAAGTTTTAAATTATTATCGTAAAAGGCCTAGGCATGTACGAGTATGTATATATGTAGTAGCCTATCTGCCCATATATAAAGATGCGCATAATTGCTGGAGTGTAATGGAAATAGCGCAACATTTTATTTTTAGTTCAAATAAAAATCTCTGAAAAACTATCTTCCAAAGGAGCCTTAACCGCTTATTGTACTAAAAAACATACGAAAAATAAGTGAAACTTTTTAGAAACTAAGCAAAACTTTAAAGGCTCGATGGTATTCATAGATACATATGTATGTATGTATGCATGTTGAAAAATTTCATTGCGTTAAAGCCGTCGTCGTTCACATTTGTCACACACACACTACACTCTGTGGCGAATTGATGGTTGAAAACATTGCAAAAAAAAGAAAACAAAATTTTAATGGCTGTTCTAAAATAAAATATTCACGCTATGAATATTCTACTACTTTTATTGCGTTATTCATGCTTCCCAAAAAAAAATGCGTTTTTTTCCAACGCATTCAGCGCGCTCCGTTTGTCCTCTTAAGCACTTTCGTTTCGGTTGTTCGCTGTTTTCGTCCCGAGGGCTAAGCGCGCATTTACATTTTTATTTCCTCGCCAGCTGAGCGGTGGTGGTGGTGGAAAAAATAAGAAAGAGTTAAAAATAAAAAAAATATACAAAAAATCAACACTTTTATTACGTGTCAAACTTTGTTGCAGATGTACTCATAATAAAAGAATAACAGCAGGATAACGGCAATTAACTTACTTCGAAAAATGCTAGGAAAAAATACAAATGTGAAAAGAGGTTGTTGAAAAGAGAGAAAAAAGGCAATAATAATCAACACCCATGTCCGCACGATGGCAACCCCAATTTAAGTCAGTTAAAGTGCCGCACACGCGATAAACAAATAAACAAACAAAGTAATTATTTACACACATGGCTTCTATACATACATATTATATGTAAATATATGTAAAGTCCTTGAATGGTTCATTAAAGGGTGAAGTGTCGCAGATTTTGTTGATTTAATGAATGTGCGCGTAGAGTGTGCGAACGACGCCTATTTGGTCTTTACGCTACATTGAAAACGAATCAAAATACAAAACTATGTTAATATATCTACGCATGCAGGTACATATACATATATGTACATACTGTTACTGTCGAAATTGAGCGTACGGCTCTTTTTTGTTAACATTTGTTACATTTTTTTTTTGTTAATTTTGTTTTAAAACATGTCTTATGTTTTAGCGAATCCCATTTACATCCAAGAATGATACTGTGTACAAAAATCAAGAATAATCTGCAAAGTTTCAGCAAAATCGCGAACTTTTTAAGACGAAGCTCTAAAAAGACTTCAGGTATGCAGTTTTATAGCACATTAAATTTTAGTATAATAATGTGCAAATTCCAGATGTCTGAAAATTCGCGTTGATTTTTGAAAAATTGTTTGCAGGCTGTCTTACGCATTTTTTTCATGTAAAAAAAAATCTGAAAATTACGTGACAGTCAACAAAGTAAAAGGTGAACTTGTATTTGTGGAAAGATGGTAAAAAAAAAATTGAGTGACCCTTAAATCACCAAGGCCCTGTCTAGAACATTAGTCAGACGGTTTCTGCAGAATAGAATCAATTCAAAGTTCCAGTTCGCATCTCCTGCCTGAATTTAGCCCTGATGTCCCTTGCTTGTAAACTGTCATGCGCACTGCGACCGATGCTCGGTTAACTCTCTCTGCCCATGGTGCAGGCGTCCCGCTGTCTTCTTGCAAAAACCGACTCAAATCAGCTTTCATTGAATTGGCCATCGAAAAATGGGCGCAGACACCCACCTGCTTCGTTACTAAGTATTTATCAATGAAAAAATATCTTAAAGTGTAGTTGGACAGGCCACTTATCGAGCTTTCTCGATTAAGACGCTAATTAATTAGTGCTTAATTGAGCTATAATTGAATGTTATTATTATTTTTTAATGTAACCCTGCTGGGTATTTTTCTTTATATTCTTTAAAAACAAAAACTTTATAAGTGATGTTAACACATCTAGTTTTTATATAAGTAAAAAAAAAATATAGAAATTTTCACGCTTATGA
>NW_016182717.1:0-5802 GCF_001687245.7 Rhagoletis zephyria | reverse complement strand
AGTGTGTGGCAAAAAAGTCACAAGGCAATTAAGCCTTTACCGCATGTCACAGGCTGTTCATTCCGCAAGCGGCAAGTAGCTGGGCATATGCTCACTTATGTGTGGCATGCCTCAAACGACGCAAGTTAGCGCTGACAAAACATACAACAGCGCAAGCAGCCAGAAAAATGTTGTCATTACGAGCGCTTGCTGGCAGTGGCTGCGGTGCGGGACTGGGCACACGTCATGAGGCAAGCTGTGCTGGCAATCACGCAAACGCGTCGTACAATTCCAACAGATCCGCTAAGCGAAGGCGACATAAAATGAACCATTAACGCACCGTAGAATTGGCAGCCCGCAATTGGCACTCATACACTGCGGATTCCGCTCCGCTACTCCGGCACCGCCTACTTGGACGAAGATTTTAAACCGGCGATGAGCACGCATAGCCACCATTTATTGATTTATGCGCTAATTTCGCTTATTATCTGTATCTTGCGTCAACAAGCGTGGCTTAAATACGAGTTCGCTTGGAAGCCGTCAGTGCGTTCAACCTGTTCACGACCGCATGCAGCCACTCTGACTGCCAAGTTCTCAGCTTATGGCTGGTCGTTTGTAACCAGTTCGGAAACACTACCCCAAATATATCGCTGATTGAGAAGCGCATGCAACAAAACAGCAACCGGTCAAACCCTTGCAACTTGTGTGCACAAGAACTGGGCAACGATGCTTAATCAGATTTATCTTGAAGTTTTATCTTATCAAATCTGAATTTTACTTACAACTTATGCACGGCGAACGGTAGGGCTGGGAATCTCATGCACGCAAAATTCAAAAATATGCGCTATAAACAAGTAAAATGTGCAATTAAATTATTTTCCTAGCTGCACTCTAAAATACACAGGGAAATTTCGACTGCCTCCTTTGAGCCAGGGTCATCGCAACTACGACAGAACCTTTTGAAGGGTAATCCACCTTTCGACATGTACCCCAACGGGCCAGTGCCCTGTGCATACTGCAGTAAGCTTGTAGGTATCTTCCTCGCTCATTCCTAAGAGAGCTTTGGTTTTAAGAGAGTCGTAGGACACCCAGAACTGCCGGATGATCCTGTACGGTTCCAGCTCTGCTTGGTCTTTGAGTGATGCGTTTCGATAATTGTTAATTGTTGCTTTTATCTCCTGAGCGAGGCGCTCGTGTCCACCGCATGGGACACATTCAGTGCGGATCCGCACCTTGCTAGTTCGTCCGCTGCCTCGTTTCCATAAATGTGCCTATGTCCCAGGACCCATAGTAGGGTAATTTCGTATTGATCTGATCTCTCCTACAGTCTTCCACTTGTTTAGATCTATCAGAGGTAGAAGAGGGTGCCTCAGCGGCTATTTTTTCGTCAAGAGAAATTTTTTTGTTAAGGGGAATTTTTTGCCAAGAGGCTTCGCACTAAATTTAAATAACTGTAAATCAAGAAAAACCACATGCATTTATTGAAAAATATACTAAAATATGTCAAAAAAATATGCAAAAGCTGATACTTTTTGCAAAATATGCTAAATCATGCATTTACTGCAAAATATGCCAAAATATTCATTAACCGCCATTTTAAACTAAATTTCATGATTTCCAATGATAACTCAACCATTTCCATTTAAAGATGCCCAATAAAAACATGCATCTGCATGAGATTCCGAATCCTACTAATCACAAATTAGTAGCGCAAGGAGCTGATTGAAGATTTCGAAAAAAACACACAATAAATGTAAACACAACCATATTTGAGATATATGTATGTATGTACATAAAGTGGGCCACCGCGCTCAAGATTTAGCACATTTGTTGCACTTCTTGAGGGCGCGATGATATTTATTTTATGCTGTCGTGGCCTTCTTGTCAAATGCATTTCAGTCGAACCGTTGGGAACCACTTAAAAATTTTAGCATATCACTTATTGTGGATCTAGTTAAGTCCGCCAGCTGATTCATTAAACTCTTCGAACCCCTTAACAGCAAATTAAATGCTGTCATTCACGCAGCAGCTGTGGAGAAGTCCTATTCTAGAAGCATCGTTTCCTAACGGCCAATTACCGATAATGAAGGCAATTCTGGCCAAAATAGTTGCAAGTCTTTTGTTAGACTAATGAGAGACAGTAGAGAAGACAGTTTGAAATATTCGATTTATTTTGGTAAGACATTTTTAAAAAAAGCTCCCTTTTCAACTTTCGTGATGAAAAGCTCTTAATACAGAAAGCACTTTAGCATATTCCAAATGGAGATGTATGCAAGTCATTTTGCTCGCGCTGCTTCAACCGGCGCAATGGCATAGTGAGCAAAACACTGGTGTGCCATTGAGATTTCTAAGGTTCGAATCCGAGCACCGCGGAAATTTTTTAAATTGATGTTTCTTCTTTTTTCTTAAAAGGAAACATATTTTTATAATTTCTTTTGAATTTTAGAAACCTATCTTGTTTCTTTTTTATTATTTAATTTAATTTTCTTTTAATTTTAGTTTTCATTGTTTAAAAAAACATATATACATACAATGTCATACATACATATACTTAACTTTGGAAAACTTATTCCTAAAAGACAAGTAGAATAGCACTAAGACCTTCTCGTTAGGAGATCTTTCAATTAGTCTTTCGAAAGACAGAAACGAGCTTTAAAAACAGTTTCCATAATTGGCAATTGTCTTAGAAAAACTTTTGTCTTTCGAAAGACTGTGGCGAGTTGGAAGACAGTTGCCACGATTGCCTTGTTAGAGCGCGGTTACCCACGAACGTGTACGTAGCGTAGCGTAGAAACATACCAAATTTACTGTTGATAGAGAGAGAGAGAGAGAGAGAGAGAAGCAACGTCTACGTCACGGTCATGCGGTGGTGAGTTTTTGTTAACACGCAGATCCCATTAGATCGGTGATTGGCACCGCCTTGCCCGCGAGCAAAGCTTTTTTAAGCTTTTTATACATTTCGTATAGTCGCGTGTAGATTAAAAGCTCTCCTGCTCATCGCTGCATCAGATAGATCGTGGCAGCTGGCACGTTCTCAGTGTTTACGTCCGTGGGTAACTGCGCTTAGTTTTAATTTCATTGCTCAATTTTTCCAAGGCGGCCGCAGTGGCTGAGTGGTTGGTGGTACGTACTGCCACTCCGAAAGAAAATCGCTCGATAAAATATTATTATTATTATGTGTCGTAGCTATTTAAAATAGATTCCTACTCCTACAGCGCAGTCTATCTTGGACCCACCAGTGTATATACAGATGGCTCCCTTATCTGCAACTTGGCCTCTTCTCCGTTCGCTTCTGGATAGGAATCGTGACTGGGGTGGGTTAGCAACCATGTAGTCTGACAAATGACAAAACATCGTTCCCTTTTCTTTTGTCAAAAACTTAAACCAATGCAAATTCATAAAAAGTGGTGATATTAACTAGAACAACTGATTGCATTTTTCTTGCTTGGAGATTGTCTAAATAGGACGATTGTTGACGTTTTTTCCCCCTAGTTTCACAAGTAAATATTTCGCTTTGCTAGAATTTGACATGTCCACATTAAATACCAAAAACTATGAGAATGTAATAGCTCAGTTGTGCATACTTTGCACTGCACTACATAGAATGTAACTTTTATTTAAAATCAAAAACCAACAGACCTCTACATAACCTCGCTACCATGTCAAACTATCGAATGTGCAAAAATGGTTTTTCATTTACGATACCTTGCGCGTGCGTCATCTGTATTTCGTCATTATCAATACCAAAGGTCGAATGTGACATTTTCCGTAAATGAGTTTTTTAATATGCCGTTATTTTGCTGCCACACAGCCCCTATACCGAAATTCAAGAAATTGCACTTTCTAAATTACTTAGTGCAAGTTTTATTGGAATCTTTAGAACAGTGCTGAACAGGATTATTCTGTTCATTTCAAGTTTTGTTTCTTCTTCAATAACATTCGAAATTGCCTATTTAGGGCATTTTGCTTTAATGCCGGCGATATGTACTTAGTGTCTACATATTTACATACCAGTTTGCGATTTTTAAGTGTGAACATAAACAGCCGTATCGGTCCGTGCATTGCTTTGTGGTTGGACAAGTGAACAGAACAAGCATTTACACTTTGCTGAACAAATTGTACCCGAATCCAATAGACAAGAGATTTAGGTTACAAGTGAAATGCAGAACGACATCTCCACAACAACATCAAAACGAAAATACTCAAACCGAACCACGTGACAGGCGAAGTGATAATCCTACAAGGTGACAACCCGGAAGTGAGCGCCACTTTTACGAAATTTTGTACACAAACATACCTAAATACGCTGCGGGTAAACGCACTAGTGCCGTACTGGTTTGGTACTGGAGAAATTATAACCAGGACTAGTGCGCGGTTGTTCTCATTAACACGACAGCAACTGGCGAATTTAACACTTTGATGTCAATTTCCCTCCGCAGCATCCCTTTTTCAATATGTAGTTCCGAACCAGTTCTAAAATCGACGAAAAGACGCAAAAAGTTACATGATTTTTTCAAACAGTGTCTTTTTGGTTTTCCCATGGTAGCGATTTTAAATTATTTTCAAACAAATGTGTTTTCAATTTGAGATCAAATTTATTGTCCAAAGGTGCTTGCTGTTATTGGTTAGATTCCAGAAGGTCACAAGGTGTTAAAATTCTAAAACAAAAAACTTTGTTGTGCATTACCAAATTTTAAAATAGCATCTGTGAAGTGCAGCATGAAATCTTACTTGAACAAAAACCCGCCAAACAAATATCCATTTAAAATGAAGAAACCCCTGTCTGCATCCCTTTTCTGTAGCTCCGAACCAGTCTTAAATTCGTCACCTTAGAAAAATGTATGTTCTTGATTCCTGCATAAAAATATATTTTTTTGGAAAAAGTGGACTTAGCAGCATCTTTTCACTCTTAGCTAGCGATATGTAATTTTAAAAAGTAAAATATATACATTTTTTTAAGTACCACATTCCGTTGCTTTTGAACTGGGAGGGATCTAGTTACTATCTGGCTGGTTCGCTTGAAGCGATAAAAATCTAGTACCGAACTAGAAATTTTGGTGCACTTTCTCAGAGTTTCCCTGCAGGGTAAGTGCATATGTATGTTTGTGTGTGTATCTATACTTGTACCTATGGCTTACATGTTCTGCAACGTCATAGAATTTGAGACACATGCACCTGTATGACAGTATTTCGTTTTGAATTCATCTCTGATGGATAAACAAAAAGCTATTAATGGAACAAAATATTTATACATACATACATACATACATAGTACATACCTAGCCTAATTTATTTTACACTTAACTACACTCTTTCTAAAGCAATTCGAAGAAAGTGTGTGACCCGCATATAAAACTATGTGGATAAACACTTGTCAGTGCTGTCATAGCCAGTGGAAGCCTACCTATTCCAGCAACCCCTTTACTTGCCACATGCAACGCTGTGTTTGGGCACATATGTACANCACATAAACAACATTCTCAGTAAACTTTGAGTCAACAACTGCAGAAAACATTTGACAAACCATTGAATACTCTTGCACTTTAGAATTAACAAATAAATGCAATGGTCACAGTGGAGTGAGAGGCACATTTGCATCGATTCCCCCAATTTAATGGGTTCAGCACTTCGAAAAATCTGTGGTTGCTGCCAAAGAAGAAAAAGGTTCGTCGTGTGGCTCTTACAGTCCGCGCTCCACTCCGAACAATATTAATTGCATGTTCTTTATATATTTTAATCTTTTGCGCCATAGAAATAGTGTCGGTGCAGTTCCCGAAAAACATCTGAAAGTTTTGCTACTGGGTCTGATGGGCAGCGGCAAAT
>NW_016182716.1:0-5802 GCF_001687245.7 Rhagoletis zephyria | reverse complement strand
CGAGCTGGAGGCGGAGATGGCCAACTCTAACGGTGTCGTCGCTTTTGGCCACCACAACAACAGCAGCAGCGGCCGCAGCTCCTCAGCCTCCTTGTCGAACATTGGCGCACTGCACTCACTGGAGGAGGCCATTCTGTGCACGGGAACACGGGCTAGTCAGCAGCAGCAGCAGCAGCAAAGTGAGGGAACTTTCGGAGAGGACGACGAGTCTGCAGCATCGACTGTCGACGTGAACGACTTTCAGTGTCCCATCAGCCAGTGCACCTTCTTTTCAAAGGTGGACGGCGAGTTGCTGGCGCATNTTCGCGCCACCCACATCAAGTGCCCCAATGTGCAGGTGTTCGACCCGGCGGAGAGCGTCAACCGCCTCCTGTACCGCTGTCCGCGAGCTGCTGCCCACTGTCGATGACTTCACCCACCTGATGGTGCACAAGCGGAAGGACGTCGACCTGGCCGACCACGCACTCGGGTGCCAGGCCGTATCATGTAAGTGAAAGGAGTTCAAAGTTTTTTTATTTCTAATTATATCCTTCTTCCTCAGTGTGTCCACTGCTCGCGCTCCTTCACCCGACCGCCCACCTGAAGAAGCACGTCAAGAACCACGAAATGGAGGCGGAGTGAAATGAGCTGGCGGCGGCGGCGGCGGCTTCCGCCGCGGCTGCTGCCAATAGTGGTGGAAGTGGTCACAGTGACGAGAGCAGCAGTCAGCAGTCACTTCTTCTGTAGCACTTTCTTCAAGCTCAACTGCAGCAGCAGGCGGAAGCGGAGAGCAGTGGCGACGGGGACGGCGGTGGTGGTGGTCATCAGCAGCTGCCGAATCATCTGGTCTTCTTTGACGACTGCACGGCGGCGATCTTCATTGCGGAGAGCTGCCGGGCGAAGAAGAAGGAACAGGGTGGAAAAGGAAAACAACAACAGCGAAGGTTCCTGTCACCTCCGATTCAGCAAGAACAACAGCGGCAGCAACAGCTTTCTCCCGACCGCCCACCGTCGAGGCAGCTTTCTCGAAAATGAGGAGGGCAAGATGTTCCTGCGCCCCGGCTGTCTCTCCGACGCCCTGCCGTCGCCTTAGCCGAACGAGGCCGCCACCCGAGCCGCCAACAACGGCGCCCTGTCACCCGACCTGAGCTACATTGTGCTGGCGCGCCACGGCGGCGAGGACTACGTCTTCTCGCTGCTGACCGGCTACAGTCAGCCGGCCCCGGCTGGCGGAAATTCTGACCAACTTTGAAACGGCCGTTCTCACAGAGCGTCACCTCGAATAACGACGAGCATTTCGAGGAAATCACCACTTTAGTAGTAAAGAGTTTGAGCACTCTGAACCGCGTCGTTTCCGATGAGTCCGGCTTCTTTCCGGAGACCATCACCCTGTCGGCACTGTGCATGACCTTTATCCTGCTGAACTACTTCACGAGCTTTCCTTCTAAACTCCAGCAGAACACAGCTTCATCAGGGTTTGCAATTCCAGGCAATGCACACGTGTGGATTTCCTGTCATCTCTACTCATCCTTCTTCAGCGCTCAAACAGATCTCGAGACGACTGACCTAGTTTCGGCATTCAACCTCTTGTCTAACTTGGGAAGTGACCACATATCGACAACCCTTACAACCACCATCAAGCGGATGAGCTCCACCGAAGAGACAACAGCAGTTGCTCTTTCCTTCCGCGAAGCTGCCCTCATCAACGGCCTCCTCGCCTGCCAGGCCTTTCACGAGCTGCTCACCACCGAACAGCAGCTGCTGCAGGCCTTCCTCCTCCTGCACCCGCTGACGCTTCACCTCTGCTCTGCGGTCACCGTCTACGAGTTTCACATTGTCCGGCTGCTGAACTCGTACCTGAGGGCACTCTACAGTCGGCGGAAGACGATTGAGGCGTACGTCTGCAGCCAAAAAGAACAGCAGCAATCATATCAGGGGGCTCGAGGTGGCCAGGACCACCGACATTGCCGAGGGCAACAATGCAAACTCTGCGTCTGTGGAGGGGGAACACCTGGGCTCTGGCTACATCGCCACGATCACCTTTGCCGAGTTCGCCTCCCGCTACCCCTCGCTGGTGGGCGTTATTGAGGGCCACTTTGCCGGCTGCCAGCAGAAATCAGCCTCAGCCTCAAATGATCTGCACCCTGAGCTGGTGCCTGTCCTCGCACTGCTCGCCTCCTTTACGCCCATTGGAGAGGCGATCGCCTCTAATACAAATCACCTTCTTCCGAAGCAATCCTCCTCCCACCACCTGCCCTCCCACCACCTGACCGCCTTTCTCCTGAACCGCATCTGGAAGGTGCGCATGTTGTCCGCCCGCGCCCTGGCCACCCTCTGCTCCACTGGTCAGCTGGAAGACTACCTCTTCGAGCGGCTACAGCTAAACCGGTATGGAGGAGGAAAGTGATGACGAGGAAGAGACAAAGGAGAACTCCACTTCCAGCAAAGAACTGACCAGCCAGCTGCTGCAGTCCATCTGCGAGCGGGTCAACTTTAAGCAGTCAGATGACATTCGCCTGAAGGCCGCCGAGCAGCTGAGGGCGGCGCTCAAAGTGCCTGAAGAGAAGCCTGAAGAAGCTCAGCAGGAGCTGCTGCTTACCGGCGGGGCTAACCTGGCCCTCCTGGTGGACATTCTCCTCGCCGTCCGAGGGGTGGGCCAGGCGGCGGCGGTGGGGCTGCTGGTCCACCGGCTCGACCTTCTCGCCGCCTTTCCCCTCTACCGCACTCGTCCAGTCCTCAGCAGTCAAACAGCCTCGCTGGACTGCCTCTTCTCGCTGATCAGCCACCACCTTCATGCCCACCGCCTCGCAGCTCGCCAAGGACGTGGTCACCTTCCTCAGCTGGGGCGCCCAGCCGGAGCTGGACACGCGTCACTGGTTGCTGGTGCCGGTCAGTGTCAAATTTGCTTTTAGTTTCTAAACGTCCTCATTTTTCCTCATATTCTTTTTTTTTCACAGGTCCTCATCATCGGCACCATCAGCTGCGTCTCGCTGGCCTTCTTTCTGCGCTACAGCAAGATTAGCACTAAAACGCGCCAGATTATCTTCCGCGCGAAAAGCCTCTATACTGTGGCGAAGAAGCAGAAGAAGACGGAGAAGGAGGGAGTTTCGCAGCTGAAGTGAGTTTTGGAAGTGGTTAGCTTTTTCCGGTCAGTTTTTGGTGCACTTGATTTGTTGGTAGTGGTGAATGAGGTGGATGAAGGACTTGAGCAACAATCTTTTTGTTATTTTTGTTTTGGTTTTGTCTTGGGTTTTGAAAATTGTTTTGCATTGTTTTACCTCCACTTTGTTGGCGGTTTTTTAAAAATGTTTTTAAATTTAATCTAAATATGCAACGGCCACCTGGACAGCAATGAGATGGACTGCATCCTCGACCAGATGCCCCAAACAGTCGAGATGATTTTTTTCTTTTCTCTCCTGTTCTAATAAAGACGACTATTGTTTGCTTTTAGCACTTTTTTTAAATAAAAGTTCTACTTTTGAATCTCTGTGCAACGTGTTCTCACTGGCTATAAGTGGCTTTACTTTTGCAAAGTTGAGTGCTCTTTCATCTCAAATCTTTCCGTCCTCATACCAACCTGGCCATGTCGCATCTCCGTCTGAGCAAAGGCTTCATCAATGCGATGCTCGATGGCCGCGTCAAGTTAAGTGACGCGGCGTTCGAGGCACCACTACTGCAGCTACTCGGCACAAAGCCGATCACCGAAGGACTCGTGCGGGTGGTCCTCTTCGACGGCCGTACGATCAACCAGCACGGCATACTGTCGCTCGAGGACCACGCGACGCACCGCCTCTTTGCCGACGGGCTGCTCGACAAGTACGCGGTGGTCCGCGCGCTAGACTGTTCCACCAACGAGGTGCCCACCAGGAACATGACCGTGTTATTGCTCAGCAAGATTGAGCTGGTCTGCGCTGGTGAGTGACTGCTTTCTCTTCTTTTTTTTTGTGCACTGAAGAAGAGGAGGAGCTTTTTTTCAAAACAGTTCTGTACTGATGATGCTTTCGTTTTCTGCAGGCAAGGAGATCAATGGCAAGCTAGATACCGGCACCGAGTGGGAGTATCTGAGTCGACCGAGTGGCGGCGGCGGCGGCGGCGGTGAGGTGGTCGCGGAGGCAGTGGTGACCACCAAACAGGAGGCGGCGGTGAAGGTGAAGGTGGAAGGGGCGGCCACGGTCGTAGCGGGCAGCGCTTCAGCCACCGTCTCTAAGCGATCAGCGGCGACGACGACCTCTACTCCCTCACCCTCCAGCAGCAGCACTTTAACTGGCCAAGTCGAGAGCGTGGCAGTGAAGGGGGAAGCAGGCGACTTCCCCTCCGGCAGCACCTCCCTCCAGGGTGGGAATGTGGTGCCGGTGAACACCATCACACCCTACGACGCCCGCTGGGTGATTCGCGTCCGCGTCACCAGCAAGACGCCCCTCAAGACGTACAACACCGCCCGCGGAAGCGGCCACGTCTTCAGCTTCGACACCGTCGACAAGAGCGGCGGCGAGGTGCGCATCGTCGCCTTCAACGCCGAGGCGGACAAGTGGTACGAGGTGATCGAGCGCGGTCGCGTGTACCTCATCTCGAAGGGCGCCGTCAAGCCGGCCGACAAGCGCTACAGCTTGCTGAAGGCCGAGTACGAGGTGACGCTGACCGCGTACAGTGTGATCAAGCCGGTGGACGAGCCGTTGGACGAGCAGGCGGCGGGCGCCATCCCTCTCATGCGCTACAACTTCAAGCAGCTCTCCGATGTGGTGGGCATGACCGCCGGCACGACCATCGACGTCATCGGGGTGGTGCGGACCGTCGGCGAGATGGAATCATTTGTTGCACGCAACACCGGTCGGCAGATGGCCAAGCGTGTGGTGACCATCGTCGACCGCTCGCTCTACGAGGCGCGCCTCACGCTCTGGGCTGGTGGCCACGCGGAGGCCTTCTCCGCCAACGTCGGCGAAGTGGTGGCCCTCAAGTCGGTCCGGGTGGACGAGTTCAAGGGCAAGACGCTGAGCACCGGCGGCTCCACCGTGGTGGACGTCGAGCCAGCGGGGCTGGCCGAGGTGGACGTCCTCCGCCAGTGGTACCACGGGGCGGCTCAGGGCGCCGCCGAGGCCTTCAAGAGCCTGGGCGGCAGTGTGGGCGCCACTCGCCCGCTGGACGTGAAGGAGCCGGAATACAGTGGAAATGAGAAGCGCATTCGTAGCTCGCTCTAAGGTACCGTTGTCTGTCCCAGTGCAGCCGCCGAGTGCCCAAACCAGTCATAGCTAATTATTACACACACGTTTATTAACCAATATAACCAATTAAATTCATCTGCATAATCCTCCTCCGGCTCCTCTTGCTCTACAATAATAGTAATCAACTCAATCAGCCAATCCACCACCGCTCAGGTCGAGGATCTTGACCGCTGCTGTGATTTGCTGCACTTGTTGCTCTTGTTGCTGCTGCGTTGGGTAAAGTAGCTTGGCCGCTGCTGTGATTTGCTAACGTGTCATTTGCACGTGTTACTGTCCTTTCATCTGACCGTCACTGAAAACTGATTCGATAGCGATTCGTAAAGGAAACGTTTAAAGGAATATGTATCTTTAAACTAGAATGTAAATGAAAAAAGAAGAAGAGGTGTACTGTGTGTTTTAAGGATCACCGGAAAATGAAGAAGAAGAAAGTTCCGCGAAAGAGTTAAAAGTTGACCCTCTGAGATCTGACTAAAGAGGTGCTGGTGGTGCTTGCTGGCTGGCTGGCTGGCTGGCTGGCTGGCTGGCTGGCTGGCTTGCTTGCTGGATGGCTTGCTGGCTGACTGGCTGGCTGGCTTGCTGGCTGGCTGGCTGACTTGCTGCTCCA
>NW_016182715.1:0-5803 GCF_001687245.7 Rhagoletis zephyria | reverse complement strand
CAAACAGTTTTTATTCACTCGGTGGCTTCGTGTCGTTGAGGTGGTTGTGTTGGTGCTGCTTTGCTCACACACTTTTCGAACACACTTTATGCTCACTACTTCAATTGCCTCACTTTTCTCATCCATTCTTTTTCCTTTTCTACATCAAACTTTATTACTAATTACTGCTCCAATTGCCAGAGCTCGATTGATGCTCTGGTGCACCTTCAAATGTTGTTGTGCTCAACAGTAAAGTTTGCCTGCTTTTTCTTCTTCTTCTGATGCTGCTACCATCACATTTAATGCAGTTTTCATGTTTCACCCTAGTTGACCACCATCACTACCACCAAAATTTCTGAAACGTGCCATTTTTCCTTTGTTTGCTTATCTCTGTATACACAAAATTATTGCCGATTGCTACTTTGTTTGACACTTTGTTCAGTTGACTGCACCTTGACTCAATTTTCTTAAATTTCACCACTTTTGTTGCTACTTTTTTTTGCTTTTTCTCTTATCAGTTCATTTTTTTATTTTTTTTCTCTGCTTGACTGTTTCATGATAATTACGGACATTACAGCACACACACACTCACAAACAACCCAACAGTGCACAAGTCTAGTGGTCAGTCACCACAATCGCCAATCAGTGCTCTTGCTACTTACCACTACATCTCAAAGTTAGATTAAATCTAATCACTTGTCAAGTAAGTTTTTAATTTTTTGGTTTACCGTACAAACTGTGTTTTTGTGTTCAATAAAAAATGTGCGTTTTTATGTGTTGCCTTTTGTGTCAATTTTGTTTCTCTGCGTGTTTTTGCTTGTCTGTTTTGTGTTGATGTTTCCCATTTTCATGCTGATCAATTTTTGTCGTCTGCACCAATCGATTCAGCTTTGCTGCAACAAGAAAGTTTTATGTAAAAAATAAAAACTATGATAATCACCGGACAAAAATGGTGCTACAGTAGCAGCAGATAAAAAATATCATCCTCACATCAAACACTAATAAATTTATTGCCAGGATCTTCATTTTTTCTTGTTCTACACAGTACTAGATAGAAAGATGCGTGAAAGTGCAAGTGTTTGCACTAGCATTAGCACTGATTTTACTAAAAAACCCAATAAATTTTGTTTTAAAATTAAATTAATTTAAACAATGTTTGGAGTTGCACAAACACCACTTACATTTAAACTGCTGAAGTTAAAACTGCCGTGAATGTGCACTAAAGGTGCAAAACACTTCTGGACAATGTGAAAAAAATAGCCAAACTACTGCTGAAGCACTGTGCCATTGGTCGAGCAGAAATTGTAAAAGGTGAAAGATGCCTTGCTTGAGAAATTCATCATTTGATGATGCAGTAGTGCTACCGATGCTATTAATAGTTCACCACCGTTGCTTCAATGTAACCAAAGAAGAAGAAGCAGCAGCAGTTTGTGCCACTCTGTTTTCTTATTCTAATTTTATTTTTGCTTTTTCTTCTCTCTTTTTTTCATTTTTAATACGCTGGCACACGGAAATGCTGTGTGTGCCTGTTTTGTGAAAATGATGTTTTTTGTTTTTCATTCTCTTTTAAAATTATCGTGCTGAATTTCATTAAGATGCTAGTGAGGAGGAAAGGTGGCAAACAAACAATATGACGATGCATTAATGCTCATTTCTTCAACATTTTTTGGTTAAAACGTGATTTTCAATCTATGCGTGTATGGGCTTCATTTTTCAATCAATGAGATATAACAATGTGAGCAAAATTTTCATTAGCAAAAATCAACACATCAACTTTTTTCTACCTGTAAGCAATTCTATCAAAGTAAATTGATTTTAAACGCCAATTTTTATAACCTAAACTTGATTGTCCAGAGAAACTGCTGTTGCTAAAATGACAAAATAAAAAGACTTACAAAATGAAAAATTGTTAACTTCATTTCTGTTTAAATGCAAACAATAAAAAAAGTTAAATCATTTTAAAACTTTAAATCTGTTGTTTTTTAACTATAGAAGCGGTTTGGTAACGCGGCGCGCGGAGAGATTTACAAGCATGACGTAGTCCAGACTGACTTTTAATGGTAGAGGCCCTCTAGTAGAGGGAGCAGCTTATAAAGCATTTACAGAGGTTTCGAACTTCGCGTGAGCAAAGCCACGTCACCAGCGGCCTGGTGGCCGCTACTCTATCTGTTTTTTCTAGTTTTAATTTTCTTGATGAGGAAAAGCAATCACTTCAGTTGTGCGTTCACTTCTGATTACCCACTGCTCAAATTAATTAATTTAGGCCAACGTAAATTCCCATCACTTCCTTGTCTATCTGGTGCAATCAAACTCTGGAACTTTCATATCTGGCAGCTCACTTCTTCTTTTACTTCTAGATTGCTCATTTGAGAGCAGATTTGTACTTGCACCCACACACACATACACACACTTTTGTGTCTGTAATCGGCTACTAGCATCAGCCATTAACAGCGGGGGAAAAGTAAAATATGATGGTTTTCCTTCATCTTCTCCTGATGATGATGAAAAAACGACCATTCAGTGTCAAGTGACCTTGTGTACTTCCACTGCTGCCACTGCTGCTAATTGCCTCCCTTGTCGGGATGTATCATTACGCGCACATCTCTTCCTTCTCATCTCGTCGTCGTCCTTGTCATTTGGATCTATCTTGTTTTTGCTTTTATGTGAGCCCCATTGTAGACCTAAATGAATGCTCTTGTGTTTTTTGGGAGATAAAACGGTGCTGTAGCGGAAGATGATGAGCGAGTAGAATCAATAGGCGGCCAGTGTTGTTGTTGTCGTTTGCTGGTCGTAGTAATGAGCACATGTGGAGATCATCGTTAGAACAAGTGATGGTAATGCTGTGATGCTCACAGTTTACACAAGAACCCAAGCTTCATCTTATTAAATGATGATCTTTTTCTTGGGCTAGGTCTCTCTTGAGTTTTCATTTGACTTCAAATGACCATAAGCATAAGCAGCAGCGTCCCGGGTGGCTGTAATCATCATCAGTATCATCATCATGGGCATCGGCGGCACCGATCATCATCATCACCTCGTATCATTTACCCGCACCGATCTTCAATTGCACACACACTTTGCTTATGAAATGCTTAGGTTTTGTTTTTCTGAGCTCCTGGTAACTCGAGCGGTGTGTGTGCCTGTCGTTGATAATATGCGGGATACCCTAAATAATAATAAGTCAGAAAGAGGTGCACCGATTGAAAATGTTGCCTCCTCTTCATTCTTCTAACTTGGCAGCACAAATATNACGGTGTGTGTGTGCCTGTCGTTGATAATATGCGGGCTACCCTAAATAATAATAAGTCAGAAAGAGGTGCACCGATTGAAAATGTTGCCTCCTCTTCATTCTTCTAACTTGGCAGCACAAATATTTACACATGTCATTGAAGATGATGATGAGGATGAGAATGATGACAGTGTGGTGTGGTGGTGATGTGGACAGAGTGGGTTTTCTTTTCTGCAGCAAAAGAATATTCTGTAGAAGTAGCATCATTTCGGTGTGCCACCACCGTCACCACCACAAAAGTTATTTCCTTAAACTTTTCTCTCTCAAAGCTAAAGCTCTCCGTTTGTGAGTTTGCCTTTGCTGCCTCCTTTGCCACCACCAGCACCAACTCACCAAAACACTTGTACAATTTTTGTACAAATGNAACAAAAGTTAATTCCTTAAACTTTTCTCTCTCAAAGCCAAAGCTCTCTGTTTGTGTGTTTGCCTTTGCTGCCTCCTCTGGCACCACCAGCACCAACTCACCAAAACACTTGTACAATTTTTGTACAAATGTGTGTGTGTTGTTGCTGCTGTTAGCATTGTCATAGTTCAGGCCAACTGTGCAACTCTGTATACAAGCTGCTGCTGCTGCTGCTGTTTTGCCACCACCGGGAGCTGCCATGTGACTTCCATCTGATCGTGTGTGTTGTACGGCTGAGAGAGCTCGACTGTTCCTCTCTTCACTTTTTCTCTCTCATTTTCTCTCTCTCCTGCTTTCGTTTCTCTTTCAATTGCCATGCGGAAAGTGCCGGTGAAGCTGAAGCTGAAACCGAGGCTAAAGCTGCTGAAGCTGAAGCTGCTGCTAATCCTCGAAGCAACAGCAGCAGCATCAACCACATCAGCCGCAGCGGCAACCTCAATTTCGCGTTCTGCCATGTATAATTCGTTTCGTCTCACACCAACGCCGACACAAACAGACACACATACACACACACATACATACACAGTTAGACAGACAGACAGAAAAACATACACATCAACAGAGACATTGCTTTGCTTTCACTTTCAGTTCCTTTCCCTTTTAGTTCCTTTCCTCTTCTCTCCTCTTCATTCGCCTGTTCACTTTCACTTTTACTCGCACTGACACGGCAAGTGTCGGCAGTCGGTCGGTGTTCTGTTTTGATTTTAGCCTGTGATTCACTTTTCCCCCGGAGTTGAACTGTCGTCGAAAACACTCTTAGCATTCAGGTCAGCTGCTTCAGCTGATTCTGGCAATTCAATTCGACATGTTCTCGCCGCCACCACCACCGACGCCACTTGCTGTGCAGTTGAACATGATATTTCGATTTTGTTTTCTTTTTTGTCGAAAGCACATCAGCATGTCAATACACTACCACTATTACTACCAACTTCTGACTGACTGACATCTCATCAACTTCTTCTTTTTCTTCTTTTTCTTCTCCATCATCATCATCATCTCATCAGCAGCAGCAAATTCTGTTTGTCAGCAGTTGAGCAATTGAGCCTCTCGCTGCTCTACCCACATTATTTGAATCATCATCATATTTCAATTTCAATAAAAATTTTAGACGTTTGAGCTGGCGGTTGCTGGTCTGCTGAACATATCCGTTTGTTTGTTTTTACGTCTCTGTGTGTTTATGTGTTCTAGTGATGTTATTTGATTAACGTCAACGTTTTGCGGCTGTTGGTGATGCTCAACTGAGTGAAAAATATTTGGCTGCCTGGTGGTAAATTTTGTGCTCCAGTTTTGATTAGCTGATCAATTATTTTTGCTAGTTATTGCTGCTGATTAACAGTTCCTTTCCCTCAAGCTAGTTTAAACAGCATTACAGTGATCATCACTAATTAGCGTGTTTGATGATTTACTGCACACTGATTCCAGGGCTTTTAATTAGTTTGTGTGTATCACAACGGTATTACATCGTGAACTGAAAATTGCTGTACATCTTCATTAATCATTGATGTTGACAAGCTTGTTTGCCATCATCATCATCCCCATCCTCTGTTTCCCCCTTTCCCTTTAACTTTTTTCACCAGTCATTTAATTTTACCGAGAGTTTCGCTCTGTGAAGATTTGCCTTCCCCTCCTCTTTTCCCAATTTATTTTTATAAATTGACAAAGTCTGCAAATACCTAGAAGTCGACCGAGTGATGCTGCTTTGGTTGCTGCAGTTGTGCCGGTTGCCAAAAAGGAGCTTAAAATTTGCCTTCAAAGTGGTCTTGATGCCAAAAATGTGTTTTTTACCTGAATGTAATTTTTCAAGTTTTGTACAGCTGCCGAACATATCAGGGAACATTCCAAGAGGATATCAGTCCAATTGCAGTTTTTTATTTATTTATTTGCTCGGTTCCTTCGCCAAACAGTGATTCTCCATTTTTGTTTTCCTCTTTTCAGTTTTCTTCTCCACATGTTGACTGACTGTGAGTTTGTGTTTGAGTTTGGTAGTGAGTGAGGTAATAGGATTAGAAAGTTGAATTACTGCGGCATCATCGACATCGGCATCATTACTCTGCCATTACTTTGCCCTAATCGGCTGAATCTTATGTCTGCTACTTGAGACTGTTTCCCTTTTTTGTTCTCCATTTCTTTTT
>NW_016182713.1:3565-5803 GCF_001687245.7 Rhagoletis zephyria | reverse complement strand
TTAAGATATTGTCAGCTGTGGATCTACCACGGCGAAAACCTGACTGCGCGAGTAAATGGAAACAAAACGAACAGAGTTGATCACAAATTGATCCAGATTTCTATCAGCATCACATCGATGTTGAATTTGCGTAACTTTTGTTTATCCAAATAATGTAAAATAATAAATGAAATCTCGATCGGCGATCACTGAAACGCAGCTAGCCACTGTATACGCGAAAAAGCAATGTTGCCACTTTTTCTCATTAAACAATGTTCGAATCGTGGAAATTTTGGAAGATCACAGGGTTGCTTTTAGTATTTAGATTCTAAATGCAAAAATTGAGTTGCATTTAGTTGCATTAAGGTGACGAATTTTGTATGGATAAATGTACATTTAGAGTAGCATTTAGAGTTAAATGCGCTAAATGTGCTTTTACGCGTAAGCAAAAACAGCCCATTAAAGGCACGCGGGAATAGTTGGTAGGTGTAGACGTTGGGTAATTGTATTAATTCGGAGTGCTAGAGAGTGGCAATACCGCACATCAGCAGGTGAATTTTGCGTTGAGCACGCCAAAATTGTTTACATTATAATAAATAAAATATATAAGTTTTTAGTGATATATTTAGCGATATTTTGACATATGTGCCATTAGACGTGTCTGGACCCCAATAACAAGAATCCGAAAGCGGAAATTAACTTTTTGTACCCGATCAAAAGTTATTAACCTACGCAGAAAGGTGTTCTCTGCAAAAGGTGTTCAGCGCCTTTGAATCTAAATACTAAAAGCAACCCTGTGATCTTCCAAAATTTCCACGATTCGAACATTGTTTAATGAGAAAAAGTGGCAACATTGCTTTTTCGCGTATACAGTGGCTAGCTGCGTTTCAGTGATCGCCGATCGAGATTTCATTTATTATTTTACATTATTTGGATAAACAAAAGTTACGCAAATTCAACATCGATGTGATGCTGATAGAAATCTGGATCAATTTGTGATCAACTCTGTTCGTTTTGTTTCCATTTACTCGCGCAGTCAGGTTTTCGCCGTGGTAGATCCACAGCTGACAATATCTTAACACTATGGTCTGCAGCAAAACTCGCTATAACAGAATCAAGATATATGGTAGCAGTTTTTATAGACATAAAAGGTGCATTTGATAACGTAAATATTGCCATTCTTGTACAGCAATTCAAAGATCTTGGCCTTCCGGACCACCTATGCAACATTATTTTCAATCTTTGTAATAGAAAGGAACTGATAATCAACTCCTCTATAGCAAATGTGCGACGCACATCTTTTACTGGTACCCCCCAAGGTGCTGTGCTTAGCCCATTATGTTTCAACGCTTATATAAATCACATATTTTCTGAAATTAACATACATGTACTTGCCTATGCAGACGATATAGTTTTATTTGCATCTGATTCCTCTCTCAGTAGAGCTGTTTTAAGAGTACAGCATGCAATCGACTCCGTAAATGAAAAACTTGATAACATTCAACTTACACTTTCTCCATCCAAATCTAAGGCAATGATTTTCTCGGCATATTCTAGAAGACATACATCTTTGCCGAACATTCATATAAATAATCGAAATGTTGACTTTGTTGACAGCTTCAATTTTTTGGGGTTCATTTTTCACAAACATTTAAACTTAAAATTTCACGTGGAAAAAACCGCTCGTAATTGCTTTCTATTCATGAATACCTTAAGATCTCTGTGTGGTGTGTCATGGGGCTCGGATCCGCAGAATCTCATTACATTATATAAAGGAATTATCAGGCCTAAACTCGAGTATATGGCATGCATTCTACTAGACTGTTCTGCAGCCCTCATGCTGAAATTGCAGAGTTCAGTACAAAGGCATTCGCATCGGCCTCGGGGCCATGATTTCCACTCACACTCTTAGCCTGGAGCAAACCGCTAACGCCATGCCATTGCCAGAAAGATTCATAAAGTTAACGGGAAATCTTATCAACAAGGTTTTAGCCAGAACTGAACACCCAGCTCTACCTTTTATTGCTCGGCTTTGTCGTATAAACTCGGATTGTTCAAAAATAGTTCAATGCTTTTCAGAAAAACTAAACAACTTTGATGTTAAAAAGTTTAATAGACGTCCATATTTCCTTTATGACCTGGACGTCACTGGGAAGGTAAAAATAATTGAATTTCTTGATGTCAAAAAGCAAACTGCGAACCCTGCACAAGTCAAACTAAAATTTGAAGAAAAGATGAGTGGAAGATGGAATAATTTCT
>NW_016182713.1:0-3540 GCF_001687245.7 Rhagoletis zephyria | reverse complement strand
TAAATGCAAAAATGGAGTTGCATTTAGTTGCATTTAGGTGACGAATTTTGTATGGATAAATGTACATTTAGAGTAGCATTTAGAGTTAAATGCGCTAAATGTGCTTTTACGCGTAAGCAAAAACAGCCCATTAAAGGCACGCGGGAATAGTTGGTAGGTGTAGACGTTGGGTAATTGTATTAATTCGGAGTGCTAGAGAGTGGCAATACCGCACATCAGCAGGTGAATTTTGCGTTGAGCACGCCAAAATTGTTTACATTATAATAAATAAAATATATAAGTTTTTAGTGATATATTTAGCGATATTTTGACATATGTGCCATTAGACGTGTCTGGACCCCAATAACAAGAATCCGAAAGCGGAAATTAACTTTTTGTACCCGATCAAAAGTTATTAACCTACGCAGAAAGGTGTTCTCTGCAAAAGGTGTTCAGCGCCTTTTCTTCGCAACACAGAAAGAGAATTCTACTTTGTGAGGGTTATAATCCCTAAGTGCGGCCGAAGGCCGCCTATTCAGAAAGAAGTTCTGCGCAAAAATACTTCGGCTTCTTTTTATGGCAATACAGAATGGAGAAGGAAGTGAGGGTTACAATCCGTAATTATCTAGGTGGGCTTTCAACCCCCAGAATTGGTCATTAGACGCGTCTGGTCCCCAATAACAAGAATCCGAAAGCGGAAATTAACTTTTTTCACCCGATCAAAAGTTACTAACAAAAAACTAAATAATTACCAAAGTTAATTTCCGCTTTCGGATTCTTGTTACTGGGGTCCAGACGCGTTAATCAATTTTAGGGGTTGAAAGCCCACCTAGAAATTACCAATACTAGGGTCTTTTTCCATAGGTATCAAGTTGATGCAAAACGTACTTTGTGTTACAAAAAATTTATGATGTATGCGGGTTAATAACTCTGGCATAAATGCAGTTGTGCTCCAAATCTCAAATTAAACAAAAAAAAATATTGGAATCGATAGAGATGATTGAGCTGAGTATAACAACAACAACAAGAATTATCAACGGTTAAAGTTCAAAATAAGCAATTTTTGAAATCAAGATTTCTCAAAAACGAATGAATGGATTATGAAAATTTTGATTTCATTTAATAGGAAATTCCCTTTAATTTGGTATAAGTACTCTATATATATGTTGTATAGTTCTTACAAAAATTGAATTAATGTAAAATAATTATAAAAAAAGGCTTACACACCCTAAGTGCGGCCGACGCCGCCTACGCAGAAAGGTGTTCTCTGCAAGAGGTGTTCAGTGCCTTTTCTTCGCAACACAGAAAGAGAATTCTACTTTGTGAGGGTTATAATCCCTAAGTGCGGCCTAAGGCCGCCTATGCAGAAAGGTGCTCTCCGAGAAAGTTGTTCAGTGCCTTTTCTTCGCAACACAGAAAGAGAATTCTACTTTGTGAGGGTTATAATCCCTAAGTGCGGCCTAAGGCCGCCTATGCAGAAAGGTGTTCTCTGCAAAAGTATGAGTGAAAACGCGCACTGCTAACCACTACACCACAGAGGCCGGTTTTTTTTGTAATTATTTTACATTAATTCAATTTTTGTAAGAACTATACAACATATATATAAAGCACGTATACTAAATTAAAGGGAATCAAATTTCCTATTAAATGAATTCAAAATTTTCAAGATCTATCCATTCGTTTTTAAGAAATATTTATTTCAATATTTGCTTATTTTGAATTTTAACCTTTGATAATTTTTGTTGTTGTTTGCCCAAAAAAAGAAGAATACCGTCACGATTGAGAGAATACAAAGGTTGCGCCCATGATTCAATAATACAAGGTTCGATAAACTGACAGTTGTCTCTCTCGCACCGCTCCCTTAGCAGTGGCAGAGTGTGGCTTCTTTGCAAATTTACTTGGAAAAAGTGTAGTTTTGCTGTGAAATAGAAGTATAAGATTTTGTCAAATATGTTTATTTGTATATGCATATGAAGCACATTTAACTGATGAAAACATAAATTGTTCTTAAATTGGATGTTTAAATAAATCTCATAGTAGTTTTATTTTAATTTTGAATCCTTTTGCATTTTTTATACAGCTAAATAGCACATAAATTACGTAATTCACGTATTGATATTTCGTTCAATATTTCGTTTAAACTGCCAGATTTCTTGCAAATACATTCGAATTTACAAAAGGAATTTCACTACTAATTGCCTACTTTGCGTACTTTTCTACTACCATTTTCGCAACAAGGGATTGCATTCTTCCCCTTTCTCAGTCCTTCGTAAATGCAATCTTTTGTAAGGGAGTGTCAAACCGCGGCTGTCAATAATTATCTAACCTTGTATTATTGGGTAGGTTCAGAAGGCGGAGCAGTTGAGCGAGCTGTTGCTAAAAAAATCAGTGATCGTAATGCGTCTTATGAACGGCTTGATACATTAGCTGTCAAATTCAAAACACACAACATGTTGTCTCAAATTATCAGAAAAATATTACGATCATTTAACACGCACCTGTTCAGTTGATCAGAAGTATAAAACAACACGTTCAGAAGGTGCAATCGCAACAGTTACTGAGCTGTTGCGCCTTCTGAACGTGCCCATTGAATCATGGGTTGCGCCGATCTCGGACCGCTATTCCTCTCTTAACGAATTTTACAGAATCGTTGTTTACATGACGTCACACTTGTGCAACTTGTTTACGTTTTCCTTGCAACATTTTTCCTTCTTCTTCCATTTTGCTCACGTTTTGGCATTTCACTCTCGCAATTGCACCAGTGTGACGTCACACAAAAGTTATTCTGGGAAAATTTTAGAATGGTAACCACCGAGTACGGAATTAAGGAAAATAGGGGGGGTAGAGGGGGTTCTAAAGGAGGTATATGTAAAGTTTTAAAGCGCGGAACCTTATAGTTTTTAAGTAATTTGTTATTAAAGTTTGTCATTTTCACCAACTTGTATGGGACTATTCCACAATATAGAATGCACTTTCCACTAAATTTACACGTTATTTACACTCAATATATGCGCAGTAAGAGTGTGCACGTTCAAACAAATAAATGCTTTAAGTATATTACAGCTTTTTTATCAAAAATTGATTGTTGTTTAATTTTATGAGAGTACATGCAGAATATGTGCAAACGGCAGCAGGACTGTGTTGCCATATCTCAAAATCAAGAGTGGAAAGCAAGACCAAAAGAAAATACGATTAAAAGGAAAATACGACAAGGTTATTTTGTTCAGATTAAAATAAATATTAGGGAGATCAGGGGCTGAACACCTTTCTGCCGCGCTTAGGGATTATAGCCTCACAACGTAGAATTCTCCTTTCTGTGTTGCCATAGAAAAAGGGCCGAACACCTTTTGCATAGAACACCNCCCTTGTCTCTTATACACATCTAGATGTGTATAAGAGACAGGAAAAAGGGCCGAACACCTTTTGCATAGAACACCTTTCTGCGTAGGCGGCCTTCGGCCGCGCTTAGGGATTATAACCCTTACTACGTAGAATTCTCCTTTCGGTGTAATCTTGGGAAAGGATGAGGTAACTAGAATTCCCTTTCCGTGTGGTAAACCT
>NW_016182710.1:196-5803 GCF_001687245.7 Rhagoletis zephyria | reverse complement strand
GCAAGAATTTAATGGGTTATACATATTTAAAATTTTTCAGAAATAATATAAAAAAAAAGTATTTTGTTGTTGTAAAATGTTGTTTAATTTTTATAATTATTCTAAAAAGCTTGAAATTTGGACTTATATGTTTTTCGTTATATAATAAAAAATGCCGTGCCCCTATTATGTTCACATAACTGTAAATAACAATATATTTCAACCTCCACTGCTGTATGACCGCTAGAAGCAGCAGCTATACCTAGAAAATCAGGATTGCACAAAGCGAGAAAGCTTCTAGGTGCGGTAATAATCGGAAGCGATGTCAGAAGCAATTAGTAAGAAAATATTTCCTACTTCGTGCCTTGTAAGGTGAAGAAGTGCTTTCCCGTGTTGATATAACCGTGATGAAGCTATCAGCCTGCCTGATCCAGGCATATGGCAAGAATATCTGCCACTTCATTGCCTATGATTCCTGGAAATATGAGTACTATTCTTGCACATAATAACTTATGTACGTGCAAGTATGTATATTAGCCAAATTATTATGTACTATTCCACGGGGAAATGAAAAGTTTGCTAGTTGGGGTAAATCAGCATTTTATGCCCAATTCAATTACCTTATAACCATTACACAAATAATAACTAATTAACTAGGAGAAGTTCGACATTTGAGCTCATTACATCTATACACTTCCATTTTGCCGGCAATGTACTGTGAGCAAAGAAGACAAATAATCTTTGCATAAGGTGAGATGAAAAAGAAAACTTATGATACGTTAATATGCACATATGTAAACGATCCTCTTCTTCTCCACCTAAGTGATTTTCGCCGAGGTAAGTGCAACACGCCAACTGTTTCTTCTTCTGTGCCTACAGGCAGCAATTGGAAATTAGAAGTTCTTTTACACTTGGCATTTACCTCACAGAGGAGGTCTTCCTATTCTTCTGCTGCCAGTCGTGGGCACTAAGTTCAAAAATTTTAGGGCTGGAGCCACCAGGCCAGTATACTTTAATTCGCTGGACTATGCCTATATTATGGTAAAACTCTTCGTTCCAACGTCCGCGTTATTTGCCGTCCCCGAAAGTATTCTGCATAAAACTCTAGAAAAGCTGAATGTGTGATGCCATGCCTGAATTAGGGATGTTCGCAAAACTAATTCAGATATGTAGAGCACTGTTAAGTACCACCTTAAATTCCTTTTAAACTGACAAGGACCACTCCGTGCCGTTTGAGACCAAACAAGGTTTAAGACAAGGCTCCACTCTTATTCAACCAGATGCTGGTTGACAGCCTAAGACCCAGGAACGTTAGCTTAGCATTTTACAATTCAGAAAAGAAACGAAAGAAGACTTATCTATGCTTTACAAATCTCTCATCAAGCTCGTTCTTTTATATGTGTCGCAGAAGCAAAGACGAGATGACTTTCGAGAGACTTATCCTATACAAGACTGCCGGACTATTGGTGTAAGCAACGAATGAATAGACAAACTTTACGAGCCTTTTAACGATACATTTTTAGTTTAGCGCATGTATGACAGCGCTCGAGTGAAAATATTCTACGACATAGCACTCTAAAGTGGACAACGAAAGTAATGGAGTCCACAGAAGGTCCTGTGTGTACTTGAGATGAGAGAGAGAGGTAACTGGCGCAGTTTTTTTTGGTCGCAGACCAAACCGGCTATCGGTTGTAGTGCCAAGCAAGAAGAAAAAGTAGATCTCATCAGACGAATTTCCGATTATAAGGGGTTCAACCGTGGATGAATGGAAATTGATTAGCCATCGCCAAAATCGTGGTCCGACATCTAATCTCACTGAGTCGACACTCCAATAAATGCGGAATATATGCGACCAAATGTAAGTGTGACCGATTAGGCAACCAGTCAGTAGCTTGATAATGAAAATAATACGGTTCTTCCTATCGAAAGAAAAACCTAAAGGTTCGGCTTGTGTAAGGTGCTCTATAGAGAAGTTAGAAAACTCGAATGAGACCACAAGGTAGCTGAAAATCCTTATCTCGACAGGAAGAAAACAAATCTTAGTGAGGAAGTATTTTTTCTTCACGAACGTATTTATTGCTAAGAGCCCTTAAACACTGTCTTCACAAAGATAAATAACAATCCAACCAAGAGTGCACGGAAATTTTTTTTCCGAATGGTATAAGTAAAGTTGATTGCAGTGCAATGCAGATTAGTTTATTATTTAAATGCATTTGAAATGTCTATTCTTACTGATTTCACCACAATATCTGAAACCTTGATTGTAGTTAATTTTTCCAATGCGGAATGCAACATTTTTTAAACCATTACTGTGCCTTAGCGTTACGGCATCAAGTAGGTGTTTCCAGCTGCGATCAGCATTTGCATAATAAAATTTATTTGATTGCAAATATACGGCTCGAGTTGATGCAATCATTCACATAAATCAAAATGATATGCGGCTGACATAACCGAGTAGTTTGTGGTGCATACTTTCATCTGGTAGGACTCAGGTTGAATTCCCAATCCAAAGCGTTATTTTTGAACAGCACTTGCAAACCTTCGAGTGTACTACTGCAAATTGACCAATCGGTGTAAAATTGTATGTCCCTCCATTCGTGTTAGAGTATCCCACAAACTGAAGGAGAACCTCGGCCAAAAACCTAGCAAAAATGTGAACGCAAAACCTTGACTTTTATACAATGTACATCTGACTAGGCGCGCTTGTTAGCAAGTCAATTAACGAATATATTATAGTTACATGTACTTACGTAGATATATATGTATTATTTTTATTTAATATTTATATGCAAATTGTAATTTTTCCAGTTTATCACAACAAACATTGATGGCATCTGTCATAGCGCGATTACGATTTAAGCTGTAATAAAATTATAAATTTTTTCAGATTCTTGTGTTAATTTATTCTCCTGTATTTGATTAAATCGGGCGAAAATAAACCAAATACAATTATTCAGCCCGTACCAAATCTCACAGACGTCGTAATTAATCATCATTAAAATGAGAATAATGCTTCAAAAAAATCAGACTTCATACTCCGTTTTTTATGAACTTGATTGCAATTAGCCATAGTGCAATTTGACGGATACATTTGAATTAGTCCCTCTGTAATGTGCGAACTTATTACTCCTTTTATTATCTTTGCAAAAGCACAGTATGTGTGAATTTTTTTTGGAAGTGTATTTTTGTTAAGTAATTGCTTTAATGGCAATCGAGGCTGCAGGTCGTCTTATGATTTTTGTATTTTTTATTTAATAAGCTCCAAATTATCGACTGTCGCCGGCCATCATCTTTCGGGGAAAATATCTACAATTTACACATATGTATATAGTATATAAATTGACAATACATTAGAAATTTTCCCTGAAGATGATGGCCGGCGGCAGTCGAAAATTTGGAGCTTATTAATTTCAAAACACCAAAATCATACGACGACCTCGGGTCTATAACACCGTTACCGTTAGCATACCATTTTTCTGCCGATATGTGGTCAAGTGATAGCGAAAGTAAAAACGAAAACGTTCCTATAGTTAATCGGTATCGAGAGATAATGAATATTTTTCTCCTGAGAGACGCAGAATTTGTGGAAAGGTTCAGACTGAATCGAGAACAATGGGAAACCGTGCTTGAAGATATAGGCCCAGTAACGGTGAATATTTAAAACAATTCGATGCTAGGGTTTCTTAGAATTTCTTTATTTTCTTTAACTTTTTACAACTAATGCAACTATTTCCAACATTATTTAATTAAGTATAGCGGCAAGCGCTATACGTCCACCGAAAACAAATGCTCGTAATAGAGCTCTTGTTAATAGGCACACGAATTTCGATACAATACTATATCGATATGTTTTCCATTCGATAACGATACTTTTTAATCGACAGTTTTCAAACGATATTTTTTGGTATCGAGTACCAGAATCCTTGTATCGTATCGAATTGCAAAGGCGCACTACAAAGTTAATGTAGCTGACGTCACGCAAATATGATATGAATTTTATGTCGAATATATTTTTGACTTAAGCGCACCCTAGCGGTTCCATTTATTGCAAATATATGTCGTACTATGACTTACTGCTGGAAAAGCCCATATGTCTATAATTTGGAATTGATATGTAAAGCAATATGATTATACTTTGGGCTTTACAGAGTTCAATATTCAGATTTAATTTTTTGAATTTAGTATTCATATTGGAAATATCGGGTCTTTTTATCGCGATAATAATGGGTACCCGATATTTTTACAACGATACTTTAAATTAGTACTATATCGATACTTTCGATTCAATATCGTGTTCCCACTTGTTAATCGATTAGTCGAATAGCAAGAGTTGTTTAAAAAAATAATCGACTTCACTTAATCGACTAACCGTTTATTTTCGACTTTTTCAACTACCCGACTATATGTTTTCTTTGAGTAAACATTTTTTGTTTCAATTTTTTGAATGCTTATGCTTATTGACAAAACCCAACCGCGCTAATACAAATAATTTTGTGGTGAAAAACTGTCATTATACGAATAATTTCGGTTAGTCGATTTTCAGACTATACGATAGTGAGCGGCTAGACGAATGTGAACTGTTAGTCGACAATCGACTAGTCGACTAAGCGTGTAGCCGGATAGTCGATTTTTAAATAGAGCTCTAGCTTGTAAATAACTAAATCAAGGCTATTCAAAATTTTTATATTAAAGTGCAAATCGAAATGCATCTACAAATGCTTGTAGAAAATGTAGAATTTTCGCTGATAGCTTTTTTAGCAATTACTTAACATTTTTAATAGGAGATCGCTGCATCTGCAAAACTTATTTAAATTAAGAAAAGCATTTTTAATTTATTCAATTATCTATTTTACAGTATCTTGCATTTTCATATATGATAGTTCTAATTTAGCGGCAGAAGTTTATATACGCGCAATTTTGAGTAAAAACGAAAGCGTATATTTGTGGGCCCTAGCCTCTACATTCAACTTTTTCATATTTTAACGATGCACACATATATGTATGTACATCGCACATGTGTACATATGCACATATATTAAAGCTACTAAATAAATGACTAAGCAAATAAATAAAAAACTAAAAAGTTTCCCATTGGCGTTAGGCGAATATAAACATTTTAACACTGCGTATACGAGCGCGGGGAAAAATGTATTTGCCATAAAAACGTGTTAAAATTGAGTGTGAGTGTTTACATACAAACAGTTTTTTGTTATTCTTTTCATAATATACAGTTTGTTATTTGTGTTTCTTGAACCGCGTCGCGACGTCCAGAGCAGTCTAGAATTTTTTTGGTAGCTATAATTATTTCCAACCCAACCTCTTCTTATCATTATACTGCAGCGTCTAGTTTGACCACTTTTTGCTAAAAATTAAACTACAGATAACGTTTGATAACACAAGGTTATTCTAGTAAACCATCTCTTTAAAAACGTGACTCTAGGTTTGTTGAAAATCAGTTATGTTTTTTTTTTCGAAAGAAATGCTTCCGCACTATGTATGTAAGTAGTATTAGCAAAAGGCCCTGCAAAAAATTGGACTAATCCGGGATGACTCCGGGAGCAATCGCAAAGGAACATGCGACTAATACCACTTTTGATCTCTTTATATGGAATGAACTGTTCGCTTTTG
>NW_016182710.1:0-181 GCF_001687245.7 Rhagoletis zephyria | reverse complement strand
ACTTTTAAAAAATAAAAATAAAAATTTTCGCCAGCTGAGATTCGAACCGGGTTGCTCAGTTTGGTTAGGCGAATACTCTCTCTGTGTGCCACCGCCGCACATGAAATTTCATTGACTAAGTGCGTAAATCATCATATATATCATATATATAAATAGGCAATCATGTTTCCTTTACACCCCT
>NW_016182709.1:3966-5803 GCF_001687245.7 Rhagoletis zephyria | reverse complement strand
TGTTGATTTAAAATTGAAAATGATTTCACACTTACACAGCTCTGCCAGGTTGCCACTTTGGTGTTCATTTTGAATATTTTTTTATTGCCATGACGGTTTGACGATTTTTGTGATCCAATGACGATTTTTCTTTATGGGCAAATTTGGCTGGTTCTCAACCTTGAACATAGTTACACAGAAAACTAAAAATTGCGGTGTAAATACTTGTTGAGAGTTTACCATTTCTGCTAATACCTAGTATCGTATCGAAATTATATCATGTGCAGCACTATTTCATCACTATTTGTGTAGTTTTTGACGGTCAAATTCGTAATTTTTGCATTGTGCAGTTGTGTACTGTTACATATTTTATTGAGCGAATATTTTATCCTCCCATTCGGGTTAGTTTTCTTTTATTTGAGAAATTTCATCGTCGCCGGGAATGCGGAATCTTGTATTATATCTTTCTTGTTACCACATAGTTTTTAGTGTTGGACAATTTTTGCTCTTAAAATTAAGAAAATTATGTCGAGCAAAAATAAAACTACTCAAAAACGTGAATATGTGGTAGATGCTAGAGGTTTACGCCGACAGGCTTTGCGGCGGCGGCGTGGTCAACTTCAAAAATATTCGGCGGCGGCGGCGACGCCGGCGCGTCTGGAAACGCCGGCGCTACTGCGCATAAGGTAGATTTCAAAGAGCCATGAGGCTACTAATCTTATCATTTCAACTCGTCAGCGTTAGGCATTCGCCATGCCAGTTATTCTATTGTTATAATTCTATTTATTTCATTATTGAATTAGTTTTTAATTTACTTCCTACTTGAATTAAAATGTTGAGGGTCTGGCGCTGACTGATGGGGGAACAGAAGAAGGTCTGAGGTATATACATACATACACACACGGATCTCTATGTTCTCTACAGATCCGAATGTACTAACGGGTGATTTTTTTGAGGTTAGGATTTTCATGCATTAGTATTTGACAGATCACGTGGGATTTCAGACATGGTGTCAAAGAGAAAGATGCTCAGTATGCTTTGANTCCGGCCGAAATGCTCGAAAAAGTTGCCCAAAATTGGACTTTCCGAATGGACCACCTAAGACGCAGCCGCGGTCAACATTTAAATGAAATTATCTTCAAAAAGTAAATGTCATGGACCAATCTAACGTTTCAAATAAAGAACCGATGAGATTTTGCAAATTTTATGCGTTTTTTTTAAAAAAAAAGTTATCAAGCTCTTAAAAAATCACCCGTTATTTAAATTTAAAGAAATAAAAAACCTTTAAAAGTTTAGTTATTGGGGTAATTTATGTCGCCCTCAATAAATTTTTGCAATAATCTTATCAACCGTTATGTTGAATTACGGAGTTCTTACGGGTTTTTGCGGATTACATATTGAAAACAAGGTTCGTCCACGTTTTTTCCAAAAGTTTAACCCATCAACTCGAACCAGAACGGGCCTTTTTGACCCACTGTTGAAAAAAATGGCTTATAGATTGTTAAAATTTCTACTAAAATATGAAGCGCCAAATTTTTCTAAGGAGAACCGAATTTAATGAATAATAATACAAATGTTTACCATAAAGAGGGAGCTTTAACCCTGTGTAGAAAACATTGCGATGCGAGGGAGCAACACCTTTCTGGGGTTTGAACACCACTAAGGAATGCTAACGTAATTTTCACACAGCCACCTAGTACTGGTATACGTATGTGGGACCCCAGAATAAAATAACTTACGAATGTAAATATTAGCAAAAAATGTGTTTGTTTAAAATATTAAAAACATACATAGAAAAATCAACTTGTCTTTGTTTTTTCTCCAATAATTGAGGAGTTAGATGCAAAGAGGCCGCTTC
>NW_016182709.1:0-2751 GCF_001687245.7 Rhagoletis zephyria | reverse complement strand
AGAAAAGTTGGCAGAAAATCCGCTTTTTTATCGACAAATTTTGTTCAGCGATGAGGCTCATTTCTGGTTGAATGGCTTCGTAAATAAGCAAAATTGCCGCATTTGGAGTGAAGAGCAACCAGAAGCCGTTCAAGAACTGCCCATGCATCCCGAAAAATGCACTGTTTGGTGTGGTTTGTACGCTGGTGGAATCATTGGACCGTATTTTTTCAAAGATGCTGTTGGACGCAACGTTACGGTGAATGGCGATCGCTATCGTTCGATGCTAACAAACTTTTTGTTGCCAAAAATGGAAGAACTGAACTTGGTTGACATGTGGTTTCAACAAGATGGCGCTACATGCCACACAGCTCGCGATTCTATGGCCATTTTGAGGGAAAACTTCGGAGAACAATTCATCTCAAGAAATGGACCGGTAAGTTGGCCACCAAGATCATGCGATTTGACGCCTTTAGACTATTTTTTGTGGGGCTACGTCAAGTCTAAAGTCTACAGAAATAAGCCAGCAACTATTCCAGCTTTGGAAGACAACATTTCCGAAGAAATTCGGGCTATTCCGGCCGAAATGCTCGAAAAAGTTGCCCAAAATTGGACTTTCCGAATGGACCACCTAAGACGCAGCCGCGGTCAACATTTAAATGAAATTATCTTCAAAAAGTAAATGTCATGGACCAATCTAACGTTTCAAATAAAGAACCGATGAGATTTTGCAAATTTTATGCGTTTTTTTTAAAAAAAAAGTTATCAAGCTCTTAAAAAATCACCCGTTATTTAAATTTAAAGAAATAAAAAACCTTTAAAAGTTTAGTTATTGGGGTAATTTATGTCGCCCTCAATAAATTTTTGCAATAATCTTATCAACCGTTATGTTGAATTACGGAGTTCTTACGGGTTTTTGCGGATTACATATTGAAAACAAGGTTCGTCCACGTTTTTTCCAAAAGTTTAACCCATCAACTCGAACCAGAACGGGCCTTTTTGACCCACTGTTGAAAAAAATGGCTTATAGATTGTTAAAATTTCTACTAAAATATGAAGCGCCAAATTTTTCTAAGGAGAACCGAATTTAATGAATAATAATACAAATGTTTACCATAAAGAGGGAGCTTTAACCCTGTGTAGAAAACATTGCGATGCGAGGGAGCAACACCTTTCTGGGGTTTGAACACCACTAAGGAATGCTAACGTAATTTTCACACAGCCACCTAGTACTGGTATACGTATGTGGGACCCCAGAATAAAATAACTTACGAATGTAAATATTAGCAAAAAATGTGTTTGTTTAAAATATTAAAAACATACATAGAAAAATCAACTTGTCTTTGTTTTTTCTCCAATAATTGAGGAGTTAGATGCAAAGAGGCCGCTTCAATTATAACTGCTTTCTGAGATATTGGCATTAAAGTTTTTGATGTGTTATAACTTTCTTGTTGTTGTAGTAGGTGTATGAAAAAGTAGTATTGTTGTAGTATTGAAAAGAATTTTCTACTGCGGAAAAAAAATCCTTAGATTACCAGTATTCGACACTAATTTAACTGTAATAAACGCTTTCGTCGAAAAATATGTTACGTATGTTTTTTCTGAGTTATGCTATTTTTGGAAAAATAAAGGAGATCATATTCTCGCCTAGTGGCCAAAAATTATGCAAAAAAAAAACTAATTTAAAAATGTAATTTTCATTTCGTAAAATTGTACAAGTAGAATTTAGTTCCTTCAAACGATGTATTCAATGTACATACATTATGAAAATTTTGTACAAAATTCCTTAGGCGCCGATCGCCGCCGCCGCGCCGATATTTTCGTAACTCGGTGGCGGCGCGTGAGGAATGACAAAAAACGACGGCGGCGGGGCGTGGCTCGGCGGCGTATACCTCTAGTAGATGCTCAAAAATTTGGCAGATCTACCACAATGTGGTAGAAGTGCGATCACTGCTTCGGATATCGTGAAATGTACTTCAGATTAGTCAATTGTACTTCAGAAACCGTAAAATATACTTCAGACTAGTCAATTGTTCTTCAGAAACCGTAAAATATACTTCAGACTAGTCAATTGTACTTCAGAAAACGTTAATTGGACTTCCGTTAAGTAAATTTACTTCAGAAACCAAAAAATTTACTTCAGATTTGTCAATTGTACTTCAGAAACCGAAAAATGTACTTCAGATTAGTGAATTGTATTTCAGACACCAAAAAATGTACTTCAGAAACCGAAAAATTTACTTCAGATTTGTAAATTGTACTTCAGAAACATAAAATTTTCGCAAAATATGCACTTACCACAAATGAGCGCTCAACCATAAATATCAAGTATAGCATTTTCAGTTTAAATGAAACCATTTTCAAATTTAGCGAAACCTTTTTCAAATTAAATGAAACATTTTTCGTGTTAAGTGAAACCTTTTTCAAATTAAATGAAACCTTTTTCAGATTCAGTGAAACTTTACTCAAATTAAATAAGACCTTTTTCAGATCCAATGAAACTTTATTCAAATTAAATGAAACTTTTTTCAAATTAAATGAAACTTTATTCAAATGAAATGAAACTTCATTTACTTTGAATTAGCTGTTACGTGTTGCTCTCCCTTACGGTCAAGGCATGTTGAATACAGTGTTGCCGTTTCGCTCCAATTGGACCAAAATAGGCAGTTTCATTTCTAAAAATAAGGCTTTGGTAGGTTGGTTGGNAAGACCTTTTTCAGATCCAATGAAACTTTATTCAAATTAAATGAAACTTTTTTCAAATTAAATGAA
>NW_016182708.1:0-5803 GCF_001687245.7 Rhagoletis zephyria | reverse complement strand
TTCGGTTCGAAGCCCGAAAAAAGCGACGGTTCGGTTCAAAACCGGTTTGTAGCCCTGAATTTAAAAGAAAAGTTTATAAAAAGTCGCTTACGTTTTTCGGCGGTTAAGACTCGACACCTTACTTCACTTCACCTCATCTCACCTCACCTCACCACACCTCATCTAGCCTCACCTCACCTCATCTCCCCTAACGTCACCTCACCTCAGTGCCACAGTGAAAATTTAATCGTACTCTGGATTCCTAGGATCAACTTGGATGGTACCTTGTCAAGAGATTTACTCTAGGGCTGCTACCTAAAAGGGCAGTCCTAATCGCAGTCTTGCCCCATTTGTCTTTCTACGAAGACTTCGATTGCGAAGCCTTGCGCCTGGAATATGGTAGGGTATGAGCCCATTGGCAGACTTTTCTGGAATCTTGGTCCAAGTACGCCTTTACCCAAAGGGATTTAGCGTGGTTCTTCAATTATCCGTGCGTCAGGAAGTAGGCCAATAGACGACTGTTAGAATGGAATAACTATGTCTGCAGTGACTAGGTGAATGGCTCATTCTTATTCTATTGTAATCTTATTTAATATAGTTAGAATTAAAGTCTGTTTTAAGCAGTTGGAAATTGAAAAACTTTTTCAGGCGCTCTAGAGTTAAATGTCCTTCTACTGTTGAGAAATTCGGGCTTTAAAACTAAGACGCATTAAAGGCTCATTTACTCTAGCGGGGTGACCTTACGCGATAGCTCATTAGCGGATCATCGCAATGCTTTATCTGAAAACTAAAGCTGTAACAGTAGTCTCTCAGCATTTGACTTGGCTGAAACTTAAAGAGCCAATAGCCTTTATTGCTGCTTGACTCAAATGCTAGAAAAAATGATTAGTTTTGTTTTCAGAAGATCTGTACTGCAAGCTTCATCGGGATGCTTAATTTGAAGTCACTACGAACTTTTTATGTCAGCTTCACATGTAAAAATATCTGCACCTATGCTGACAATTATGCTGTTCATAAAAACTGAATGCCCTATAGAATAATCAGGCGAATAACCGCCTTGTACACCCACCTTTGTGAACGCCAACTCTACAATAGTCTACTCGGTGATGTTTCAGCATGAAATCGATTTAAAATTGATTGGCTAACAAAACGNTCATTTTGTGTTTCGAATAAAATCGTTGCGGGAGTGTTTCTGAAAATGGAAATATATTCAATCAATAGCTACCATATCTGGGACTGACAAATATATATATTTGTATAATAGGGTGGTCCTTAAAAATATCAACGTAACTCCATCGCGTTATTTTACTCTAAATACGTACAAAATAAAGACATCTAAGAAAATTTCAGAATTCAAAATAAATTTTAGGAGCAGCTACCAGGGTTTAAAAAAGTTATTTATTTTTCTTTTAATTGCGAAAATTCGGGTGAGCGTAATAAAGCAATAATTACTAATATTAAGTATTTAAGTTTGATTAAAAAATAAAACGTGATATTCATGAATATGTAAAATTTATTTAGAGAACTTCGTGAAAGACAACCTTTTTGTAATCTTGTCTTGCTAGGCATCTCAGAGCCCAACTTACTTTTAAAGTTATCTTATCATAGCGACGTAAAGCCGTGAGTTAAACAATCGTCTTTCAGCTAAACCTTTCACAATGTCTGTCCAAGGGAAATTGGCGGCGTTTTAAACTAAAGATTTCTTAAAACTCCTTTTGACACCAATATTGGAATGTTTCACATGACTTGAATACACTTTATTTAAATTCAACTTTCAAATAAGGTGGCAACCTTTTCCTGAAATCTATTCAAATTAAAACTTTCTTAAACCGCTTTCGTATACATATACATACATATTTCAGTTAACTTAAAAATTAAGTTGAAGTTAGCCTTTCTAGTAGGTGGCAACCCTCTTTTGAATCCCAAAAAATATTAAACTAAATCGTTTTTAAATATCTTTCATCTCACAATTGTGGTACGTATTTAAATTAATTGATTAATTATAAAAGTTGAATTTTATTTTTTAAATATGTGGCAACTTTCCGATGCAAAGTTCAAAAATAAAGCCTTGTCATACCCATTTCAAAAGATACCCATAATTAAATAACTCATTTAACCCTTTAGAAACACTTAAAAATTGTCTAATGTTTAAACAAAACATTTGTTAAAACTGTTTTTGAGAGTCGACCTCCCCACAAAGTGGCAACCCTCTTCAAAAGTATATATTTTCAAACTAAAGCTTTCTGAAAACCTTTTCAACCGACGGTGTGATACATATTTCAATGAAGCGATGAATTATATAAAATTTGACTTTTCGAATAGGTGGCAACCCCATTCGTATTTTCTTACTTATATCATGTGAAATCTTTTTCGTCCGAAAGTGTGTTACATGTTTGAATTAAGTTAGTTGAATTTGATTTTATAAGCGGGTGGCAACTCCATTACGTATACGTATGTAATTTAGAAACAAAACCTTTTCAGATCTTTCAAAGATTTATCATATTTTAAGTTAAAACTTGGTTGAATTTTGGCGCTTTAAAAAAATTAAAATTTTGTTTAAAATTTTGAAACTTTCGTGACTGTCTTCATTTTCAATACAAAACAAGATAAAAAATTTAGATGCTCATATTTTTTGGGAACCCCCCTAATGTATACATATACAAGAACAATGCACTCGACAACAATGATAATTAGCTGAGTATAATTTATTTTGTCTGCATTCTACGTTCATTTACCCAAACAAATTAACCCTTCAAATCTCTAGCAGTTATTAGTGGAAAATTACAAGCAAATGCAATTGATTATGAGTCCTGCTGTTGCTAACAAACACAATAAAGGGTAGCCAAATCGAGGCCAGTGAATGAAGGCGCACTCAAGTGTAGGGGTGTAGTGAAGGCAACGAAGGAAGTTGGCCATTACGCTTACATATATACAATGTTGGGTAGAGTGAACTGTCCTTTTGAATACTCGTATGTTTGTTAGTTTGTTTGTGAGTTGCTGCATAAGCTGGCACTATTGTATCCATTGACGACAATGTCATGTAAAAACTAAAGGCTTTCATTTATTTACTTAATCGTAGATTATTAATTAAACACGCTTGTGGATAGATTGATTGGGTCCATTAGCCAACAGCAGCCAACTGATTTCGCTGTGACTAACTAGAATTTATGATGATGATTGGCTCGTTGGTGGCTTATTGACTTGACGAACTACATACATACTTACATACATACACAGCTTGTTAGTGGGCAATTTAAAGTTAAATCTTCTTAAGTAAGTACAAGTACTTATACAAATTCGTACTTATGGAAATAATTTGCTACTCAAAATGCTACGTGCCACGCATATCAATTCAACTGAGCAGTTGAGTAGCAGCGTATTTTCAATTAGTTTTCAACTTGGCAAAGAAAATAATGAGCTATTATGAAATTTTGCTTAGATAGCTGTTCTTATGAGAGCAATGGATTGAAATGAAATTTTGTCAAAATGACATGCACTGAGCTAATGGCTAGTTAGCTTGTTGAAAATTTAAACTAATGAGTTTTCCGGAGAAAAAAGTGATCATCGGAAATTGTAAAATGCCATCAGAGATGCATTAGTTATTAGATATTGAAGTGGTATGAAAGTGAAGAGCGCTTAGCGTATGAATTGAGCTGCTGGCAAGTGGATTTTTTCCCCCTGAAGAAATGCATTAGCTATGCAAAGATTAGTTAAAAATTGGTGGAACTACCCAAGATGGCAAAGGGTCTTGGTATGGCCCTTAATTACCTCAATATATTCAGCTTAGCAAGTCTAAAAGGGGAATATACTTATGTATTGGTAAAACAACCCACATACAAAAAGTCAAGATCATCCCACGCGTGCGTTCTTCCGTCCATCTAGTATTATTTGCTTTCTCAACGAAGTGTGTCTTGAGCTATGTCTGGCAAGTAGATAACGGTATGCTCACCGCATGAGAAGAGTTGATGTGAGACAGGGTGGTTCCCTTCCTCGCAATCTCGTTCGCTGCACAATTAGCTTGTATGTATCTGTGGCTTGGCACCAACACAATGTAGGTAGTCGATTTTGGAGCTAGCCCGTTGAGTAATTTTTTACATTCTATCGAAATTATTGAAGAGGTTTCACAGCAATTTAGTGACTTAACTGTCAGTTTAAGAGAAGTTTCGATATGCCAGAGTGCAGCTCTTTTATGGCCGCGAGCTCTGTTTGCAAGACACTGCAATCGTATGAGAGCCCAAAGCAAAAGTCTAATGAGAGGTCCTTCCAGTGTATTTTGGAGGGATACTAGGGTGGTTCAAAAATGCATGTGAAAAAGTAAAGTCGGAATTTTTATGCTCTTACCCCCTAGGATTGTTCTATACCGAAAAAATATATCCAAATTTTTTTATTTTGAAATCAAAAAATATTTAGAGGTCGCCCAAAGTGCTCAAAGTTTTCCATGTATTTTACATGAGAAGAAACAGTTTTTCGTAGAAACGGTATATAATTATTAAAAATCAATATTCTTCTACCAGAAAACTCTGTTTATCTGCAGGAGATTCCCAATAATATTACCCAATTGTTTATTTAACAATTTTTTCATCGCAACTATAATTTATAGGTCCGCAAAAAAACCCCACAAAAACTCCGAAAAATGCAATGGGCGGACCAATAATTAGTATTAAAAAATGCTTAAATAAACAATTGGATATTATTATTAAAAGTCTCTTGAACCAGAGAACCAGAGTTTTCCGATTGAAAAATATTGACTTTCAAGAATTCTATACCATTTATACGAAAAATTTTTTTTTCCCATATAAAAATACATGGCAAACTTCGAGCGCCTTGAGCGACCTCTAAATATATTTTGATTTCAAAATAAAAAAATTGGGGGAAACTCTCTTTTCAATATATGTAGAAAAATCCTAGGGGCAATCCTAGACTGTTTTTGGACCACCCTAAGAGATACATGTGGAGAACTATTGTGTAGTCTGGAGAACTAAAAGTATCCGAGTAGTTGACGTTAAGGGGCTGTGATTGCCTTTTTTGTTAAAAAATTTGTTAAATTTTCCTAAATTTTGTATAAAGTTTGAAACTCTGATTTATATCGTAATGATTAAAGCTTTTTTATAAAAATTAACAAAAAACTTAAATATGAAAAACATTGTGAATATTAAGAAAATCAACTCGTTGTCACTTGTTTGAGTCGCTGACTCTGAAAATTAATCCACTTACCATTTAACTGTATATTAACTTTAACAATACCGTTAACTTGTTTTTTTTTTTTATATTAAATTAAAGTTGGTTTACATTATTTTATTGGTTCACCCTTGTACAAGCAATTCAGTCGAATGTGAATGCACTTACCTCTCTATTTAATTTGGTATTTCGTTTTCATGCTCCTTTTTGCGTGAATCACATTTGACATTTATTTGGTGCAATTCATTCCATGGAGATTGCAGTTGAAATTGAAATTAATGAGCATGTGAATTTTACAATAAATCATCTAGTTAAATGCTGTAAAAGTGCAAGGAATTAGCACAAAGTGCAAGCAGTAAGCAAAATAAAAGCGCAATGCAGCGAAGAGAGCTGTGCGCTATTCGCTCGAAGTTGTGCTGGCTAATTTTCGAATTTGCTTGCGCACTTCTATCCTATCGAGTGAATTGTATGTAAGTACATACACACATACATACACACGTACATACATACATACGTACATACATACACACGTACATACATACATGTCGGTCAACACAAATGTGCTTGAAAAAAAAAAATCCAAACAGCAAATTAAGTGCAATTAAAAGTCAATTATGCATGCAAAGTAAATTGCATTTTTTTATGA
>NW_016182707.1:0-5804 GCF_001687245.7 Rhagoletis zephyria | reverse complement strand
CCTCGAGGCAGAGCCGGCATTCCAACTCCGGGATCGCACCTGTTCGGTGCAAGTGGGCTCGCAATTGGTTGTGACCAGTCAGATACCCAGAGAGTAGCCTGATGTCATTTCTATTTGGTAGGACAATGTCGTTTCTGTTAAAAGAGTAGCCGAAGAGCCTGTCCTAACTAAGGCCCTCCACCGCTCCCCAATACTTACTGAGTTCCGAGTGTTCCCACTCAGTAATTATGGCTCTCGAAGAGGACCAACTGAGACCACGGAATGGTTCAGGTCCCGAAAAGGCAGTTAGCGATCCTTCACGTGCCAACTCGTCAGCGATCTCGTTGCCTTCAACTCCGCAATAGCCTGGTACCCAGCACAGTGTAACCGTATTTTTGGCAGTCTCTAACCAACATTGATTTGATAGTCCTGTTTGAAAGGGCCCGGATAGCTGCTTGGCTATCTGAAAAGATAACTAAAAAGTCACCCTTTAAACCCTTTTCAAGTTTTAATTTTGCGCAGTTTAAGATTGCGACTATTTCAGCCTGAAACACAGTGGGCCATGGGAATTGCAAGTTTGGTGCTAGGTCCACAGATGCCTGCACCCGCTTTGTTCGCCATCCTTGAACCGTCTGTGTACCAATGTACATATCTGAGATCAAGGGCAGGGCCGTTTGCCCAATCTTCGCGATCGGGGATTATCACTTGGAATTTTCTGCCAAAGCAGGCCTCCTTAGTCATGGAATCAAAGATTGGTATCTTCCCAAGAATACCTGCATGAAGCTTTTTTGCGAAGAATCTGTCGTTAGATAGTCAAAGTTGCAGCTCCCTTGTGGCTGCTGTTTCCTGGATAAAAATATGGAGAGGAGTCCATCACAGGCGCGACTCTGGAGCCGCAGTTGAACACGTTCTTATAGATCCAGTGACGGATAGAGATGCCAATCTTTGCAATCTTCTCGGTAAGGATAACGTTTAATTCCTGGTCCGAGCAACATCCAAACAAATTTACATAGAATAACAATTTTGGATCCCTCGACAGATTATTGCGGATGCAGTTCATTTGACCAAGACTTTATTTGAGTTTGTATGTATGTTTGGATTTGCTTATTGGTGCAATCACACTAACTTTCTTACTAAAGTTACACACTTTTTGCATGTCTGCCATCTTAGCAAAACTTTCTCCATGCAGCGAGCCAACAAATGTCATAAAATTACTTCTTGTCGCTGCCAACTGCTCGAATTATTATGATTATATATTTTACATGCAGGAAAGAACGGCTGTAGATTCAGAGATAGTCGTAGTAATGAGGGTTGTACATACATACATATGTACATATGGATGTGTAAACTCCGGGCATTCACGCTCTAACTGGTGTTGCAGTGAAGGTTTGTTTTAAGCTGCCAATTTTGGTGATGGTGGTGTTGAAGGCGGGGCAGTGTGCGTTTGCCCTTCAATTCAACATAACCCTATATGCACATGCATACTTACATACATACATANATACATACATATGTAGTTATAATTGAGCGTCAATTTTTCTTTCATCTGTTATTGTTTTATATCAATTTTATTTTATTTCATGCCCTCTACCTTCTGGTTGATTCACCGGTTATGCTGTTTGCCTTTCTTGGCTACGCTCAGTGCAATCTTTCGCTGGCTGCCTGGTTTCCCGGCCGGCTGGCTGGCTGACTTGCTCAATTGCTACAAAGTATTTATTTATTTGTTTTTTTCTATGGTTGCACGACTATGAAGTAGTGTGTGTGTGTGTGTGTGTGTCTGTCTGAGTGTTTGCTTTCTTGTAATGCCGGCATGTACCTACCTATCTACATATTTTGCTATTTATTTTATATATTTACATACATACATTGTAGTTTTTTGTTTGCATTATTGCAATCATATTTTTTACAAATGCAAGCGTATTACTTTTATTGTTATTATTACATTTATATTGTGTTTTTTATGTGTTTGTATGAAACAAAGTTCATTAGGGTGGGTCGAACTGTTTGACATCAAATATATTTTGTGAGCTTAAGTTGTAATCGTACAATACGAAACTTTCAAGTGTAGTTTTACATTTTCAAAATGAGTTTATTCGCATAAGATTGCCACATATTGGAGATTACATATAAATGTTAAAAAATATGCACTAAAATTTTGGTATCAAAAGAATATTCTTTTTGCCTGCTTCAAATATGTAATGTTTTGAAAAAGGTTGCCACCTGATCGCTTTTTTAACATGTAATTCCGAAGAAGTGAGCTCTAATAAATGCTGAGAAGAGTTCCATTGAGAAAAATTTTGTCCCCAAAGCTTTTTAAGGTCGCCATCTAATCTATAAAGTTCAATACTAATGGAACATTTTTCCGAAAATTCTGGTTTTGCTGTTTGTTTTTGTAATCTTTTAATTTAGTTTTTATGGTTGGTTTTTTCGTGATAATTTTTAAGGTTGCCACCTGCTGCAAATTGTTCAAAAACAAAACAGGTCAGGTGCTAAAAACATTTAAGAAATTTTTTTTTGCTTTAGAGATTTTCAATCGTAAATCTTGCATTTAGTGATTTGAAAAAAATTGTGAAGAAAATTTTTAATTAAAATTTTTAAAGGTAAAATAGAAATTGGCCCAAAACAAAAGCTGTAGAAGAAAGTTTAATGTAGATCGGCGCAGTTAAGTTAATTTAAATAAACTAAAATAAAATAAAATAAACTAAAATAAAATAAAATAAAATAAAATTAAATAAAATAAAATAAAATAAAATAAAATAAAATAAATAAATAAAATAAAATAAAATAAAATAAAATAAAATAAAATAAAATAAAATAAAATAAAATAAAATAAAATAAAAAATAAAATAAAATAAAATAAAATAAAATAAAATAAAATAAAATAAAATAAAATAAAATAAAATAAAATAAAATAAAATAAAATAAAATAAAATAAAATAAAATAAAATAAAATAAAATAAATAAAATAAATAAAATAAAATAAAATTAAATAAAAAATAAATAAATAAAACTGAAATAACGTAAATTATATAAAAAATGAACTGGCTGCCGAAATAGGTCGATCTTCCACTCAGCCATCGATATGTAGTAAACATTGTATTTATGCTACTGCAGGACTAAATGATAAAATAAAAACAAATTGAATTTTTTGAAATGAAACAACTCGAAGTAATGAAAAGTAAAATTTAGTAAACTCAACTCTCAAAAATTTCTACCCACCCTAATGTGAATACAAGCATTGCGTATATTTCTGAATCTACTAACGTCGCATTCGTACTTCTTGCCGCCAACAAACTCTGCTGCGGCTTCCTCTAAAGCTATCAGACTACCAGAGCGGCATTTGCTGCTGCTGAGCCATGCCAGTTGTAAGGTATGTATTTATTTATGCGTTTTGTTGTTATCCGCCGCCCGTAATTGTTATTGTTGTAGGAAAATTATAGGTATTTGCCCTTCTGGCAGCGTCGAGGCAACGGAGCGCAACAATAAAAAAAAATTATATGTATGTATGTATGTACATAAATTTATAATAAAAAGTACGCAACTACATTTTTATTTGGTGAGTAGCGACTGTGTGCAACGTCTGTTTGCGATTGAGCAGCAGCCGCAATTCCACAATTGTTGTTTATATAGTTATTATTATTATTATTATTATTATTGTAATGTAGTGTATTTTTTTGTGCCTTGTGCTGCTTTAATTGCGCGACTGACAAATATACAAACAAAACGACATACATACTGACAATGTTTGTACATCAAAATTAAGAATTACAAATATAGCAAAAATATAAATTTATTTATTTATGTAACCGCGAATGCTACATTGTAGATAACTTAATGTACATATGTATGTATATATGTGTTTTTAAATAAATATGTAAGTAAAAATGAATGAATATCTCTCAACTGAGCTGAGGTCGCGTATATCTTTTGCACGAGCGACTCGTATCTCGGCTCTATCTGCAGAGTCATTATTATTGTCGTTGTTGCTGCTATTGCTGTAGTTGCCAGCAAAATGACTTGCAAAGAAATTGAGCGCAATGGCGTGCAATTAAAAGTAACAAAATTAATGTAGCACAATTTCCTTTCAATGTTCGTTTTTTTTCGTTTTTCTTTTTGTCTACTTTGTTATTATTTTTGTTATTGCATTCCGCCCACTGCGTGCTCATATGTATATGGATGGTGGTATGTATATATACATTTGTACACCTGAGGCCCTAAGTACCACCACCTTTGCCCATTAAATACAAAAACAATTAATATATATTTATAGCTGCATGCACATAAATTTACGAACAACCTTAACATGCTTTGTGGGAATGCAGCACACATACACATACCTACATACCTACATACATACACACATACCTGCATTGCACCACCTTCATTTAACTTCTACGGTAATATTTTTCTCAATTATATAAATAACAATCGGCAATAATATAATGTGTTATAATTAAGGTTTTTTTTCGTTGCCTTCATGGGCAGTCATAAAATACGGATCAACATACATACATGTATATACACATAGAAAGATTTATGTACCAATGCTTGTTATTTGCAGTATGCATTTATGTTTCCTTGGCTCTTAGTTATAAAAATATAGGGATACATATGTATGTACAATTACATACATATCCACATAATTGTACCTTTATCGCCTACATACATATTATGCATTCGCGTTCGAGAGCTGTTACAAATTTTGCTGCAAGCCATATTTTTTTTACGTATGTATTCCCGGCTTTCATTCACTTTCCGCCGTTTGTCTGCTGTTTGATTGTCTGACTTGTTTATTTGATTGTAAGACGGAAATGTCAAAGAGACGTATGACATTATGGTGTCAAAAAAATTGTAATTATGTCTAAGTACATATCGACATTTTTTATATTTAATGCAAATATTTCCCTTTTTCCCTATTTTTAATGCTCGTATACATACATACGTATGGGCTGACGTATTGTCGGTATTATTGTAAAAGGACCTAACTCATATTTTTTTTAGTGATGGTAAAGTTAATATCACCTACATATTTATACTAAGTACATGTACATACAAATTCAAGCACAAACCAAGGCGAATATTATAAAGTGGTGTAAGTAGCGTTTGCTTGTCAAAATTTTGTATTTCGCTAGTGAGTGAGCGAAAACTTGTGAGTGTTTTTGAAATTTTTATCGCCCTTTTTATTTCGCGGAAGAATAGCTAAAATTTCACAATGGCTCGCTAGAAGCAAAAACAAAATGCAAGTAATTGTTATGTTTGTGAATCGATACCATCTTATATAAATTCGCCTTGACACAAACCTTAAAAAAAAAAACGAAATTCTTTCGTAAGACAATTGTCAATTCAGGCAACCATCTTGAAAACTCTTTACTCTCTTTCGAAAGACTAATTAAAAAAACTGCTAACGAGGTGGCCTCGGTGTTATACTGTTCACCCTTTAAAAAAAAGTTTTTTAAAAATTAAATTACAAAAATTTATATATTTTTCATTTTAAAGCAATAAAAATTAATAAATAAAAGAAAATTAAATTAGATAAAAAATTCAATCAAAAAAAAGAGAAATAGTATCTACCTAAAAATAGAAGAAAAACATAATTAAAAAGTATTAATAAAATCCTTAAATGTAAATGAAGTAACATATTTTTGTTTTTCTTTTTGAAACAATCAAATCTAAATATAAAAAATTATTATTATTAATATTACAAAATAAATTTTCTAAGTAAATGAAATTAAAGAAAAGAAAATCTAAAAAGTTAAAAGAAAATAAAATCTATAAAATTAAAAGAAAATTTAACTAAAAACAAGTAAGAAAGTCTAAGTTCGGGC
>NW_016182706.1:0-5804 GCF_001687245.7 Rhagoletis zephyria | reverse complement strand
GCAAGGTTAAAAAAATAGAAAGACCCATAGTGATTATATAGTGAAATAGTTGATTTCCTTTACAAATTATAAGTTTGTATAAATTATTCAAATATCGCCTGTAGCAATAATAAAATTACTTATTAGGTAATTAGAAAACGACTCGCCCAAGCGAGCTGCTTAGTTTAGAGTGACTGGCAATAAAAAATCGATACGATGATGATATTGCCGGCAATAAATTTGTTTCTGAGGGCGACAAGTATCCTTAATTCCGGCAACAAAAATTGCCTGGTGGGTAGGCAACGATATTGGAAGATCTTTCAATGAAGCTTCCAAGGAGAAATTCCCATTGAAAATTTTCTTTCTGAAGGTGATTATCTATTTAGAAGCGCTCCTCATTTTGCCGACTGGGTACTTATGTGTATGGTTTGTATGTGTGCACAATGAAAATTTATAGCTAGAGATAAATCAACTTTCAAAGCTGTAACGGCATGACAACTGTAGTAAAAGCTGACCTGATTGAAATGAGTATAAGGTTAAAAAGTTCTGACGCCACCGCGTATACGTGAAATTTTAGTAGGTGGCTACGGAAGCGCACTTCAGCTGTAAAACGTCCTTAAAGCAATAAACGTACAAACATATGTACAAGAAAAAGATTATACATACATATGTGTATGCACATCGGGATTCGGTCCTATTTCATTGAACACTGGCACCTTGTGGTTATACAAAGCTGCGAACTTTGTATACTAGTACTTTAATGATGGAAACCCGTATTTATGTTCGGATTTAGTTTAAAATAAAAAAGTATACCGCTTAAATTATGGCTTATTTTTACATATTTTAACACGTCACTCTAAAAATTTGTATATTCCCACTGAGTAAATGACCTCTATTTAATTTGAATGAAACAATGTACTTTATTTCTCTGATTTAGAGATAGATTAATGGTCGATATATCGGTAATACTTATATGGGTGTCGCACTGCTGATAAACTGCATTTATTTATAAATTTCATTCTGCGAGTCTATCCAGGAAGGTTTCATATGTTACACAGGGCGTAAAGGTCAAAAAATCCATCTTGAAAAAGTTTTAACTTTTACTTCGGGCACGAAAACAATTAGGCAGAAATCATTGTACGTTTCAATAAGACTAGGCATCATCGTAGAAAAGTTCTCAAGATCCAGCAACTTTTAGAATAAAATTCTGGTCTTTATTTCTTCGTAACAATGGCCACCATATTCAGCGAAACTAAACCGCTTTCCATTCTCGAGGATAAAGTATCAACTAAAAGTCAAGAGAAATTCGAAACCTTGACGAGCAGCCCACATTCGTGCAGCCTGTGAAGCATTTCCGCTGAAGGTGGCTAAATCACACAGTAACACAATTTTCTTAAAATTTTACATGTTTCTCCGATGATGTTTGTAAATGAAAAAAATTGACAAACTTATAGCATTTTTAATTGGTAATACCCCTGCAAACCATATATTCGGAGTAGGGCTGTGCGATTATTCGATTAGTCGAGCAAGTTGGTTAATCAATTATTCGGTTAATCAATTACTCGAGTAATCAAGATTTTGATTACTCNAAGCCCTAATTCGGAGTATTCCGAGTTGTAGAGAAATTTAAAAGAATTCGAAAAGATCTCATACGATTTTTTGTCGAAGTTTCTGAAATAAAATAAACCATGCACCCTTCGATTCTTTTACGAAATTTTAGAAGAAAATCGGTAAAGCAGTGAAAATAATGCTGCTATTTTTACAGAATTTTTTTTTTGTTTTTCGTACAGAAATTTCTTTACGATTTCAAGTCAAACACTTCGTATAAATTGCTTTGAAGATTCGTAAAAAGGTCTTTACAGAAATGAAATACTCCTAAAGATTTTGTTAAGATTTCGGAAACTTTGGTTTTCAGGGACTTCGCGCGCCTTCCTTCTATCTATATGCATACGAATAAAATTAAGGACATATATTTGTTAATATACTACCTGGTGATTTAAAATGCGTCCGTTGACATAGTGTTGTGGTATCTACTATTTTCATTTGACTTGCGTATAAGTACTAAGGCACACACAAATTTCTGATTAAGAATTACTACAGAAAGCACACGAAATTTCCAAAAGATAAAACACTTTTCTTACCTTTCAGCTAAATACACATGGGAGAACAAATAGTTGTGTCTGGAGGCTGTAGTGTCATATAATAAACACACAAACAAAGTATGTATGTGTGTATATATGTGAAGAGACCCAAGCAAAAGCAGACAAACAAACGATGGTATTGATAAACTTATACAATTTCTGTTGGCGCCTAATGAGCCCAAAATTCTATAATAATTTTCGTAGTCGCTGTTTTTAGGGAAAGTTGAGTCTGGCAAAACTTACTTTCGCATTTGTACGCACAAGTGTTTGCTTGCTTCAAGAGGGTAAAACGCTACCCAGGCAAGTAAATACTACTTTCAAATACATATACATATGTTCATATATGTATGTATTTACATTTATTTACGTACATTTATATATTACTGCCTTTTATTTATTGCTTGTTTTATATTTTAACTTTCACCCGAAATTTGTTTTTCTGCATCTTAACATGCTTCTCCTTTTTTCTTCTGGGCGTCATAAAGTCATGTCGGCTGCGATATCAACAACGGCGACGAAATTGAAATCCTTTAAATATTCGCACGAAAAATATATACATAGGCATAATCTGTAATGCATGTTTTTCCATATACATATGCTTCTCTGTATTTTTTAAAAGCTATCGACAAACTTTCGATAACGCGTTAAACTCCAGTAAAAATATAAAATTCGATTAGTGGTGATAACTCGATAAACTTATATACCCCTGAAATTTCGATATATTTTGAAAATGGCAAAATCTTCAGTTCGATAAATCGGCCAATTTCAATAAATCAATAAAAATCTATAACTCGCTATTATTTGTTATAGCGCGATAACTATCCGTAAATTTCGATAACTAAGTTGCTGAGTCTATAAATTCCGACAACTCAATAAACATTGATCAATTTTAATAATTACATAGTTACATTACGTTAATTCAGCAAACAATATGGATAACTTGATAAATTTCGATACCTATAAACAACGATGATTCGATAAATTTCGGTAAGTTGATAACTTTTGATAAAATTAATTTTATGACCGAATTTATTTCGATTCCTATCGAAAAACATCAATAGATTTTACTCCCCATTCAGTTACCCTAACTTGTATGCGTCTCTCATTGTTTTGATTTTCGTCTTTATCTTCAATTTTCCCTTCACTTTTTTGTCTTGATCGTTTTTATCATCACATTTATTAGTAATTTTTATTTTCAAATCAAAAATAACCTTGGAAAGCCAAACCCCAGAACTTTGAACCCGTAGGCCTCACTTCTATTTTACTTTTACCAAAAAAAAAAATTGTCTTGACAACACGCGTTATTGAAGCGAAAACTGTAGATAAAGTTTCTTAAATGCTGTTTATCATCATCGAAAAATCTTTGTATAACCAGGAATAAAAATTAGTTGCTTTTCTAGACGTTGAAGCTGACTTCGTTCAGAATTATTTACCTCAACGATTCAGGAGCTTGGCGTTCGCAACATTCTTGCAACATGTTTAAGCATCTCCGTTGACAGACTACTCAAGGGGAAAGAAATCAGCGGAGAAAATTTTACATGCAGACAATGCACGTACATAGGAGTATTTGCATAGTAAAACAAGCCACTGAAAATTAAAAAAATATATATAAATAAGTACTGCATTTTATTTGACGTACGTCAAAGATTAGTAGCAGCGGTTTTATTACTCCCTATTGACAGGCCGGTTATATAGCTTGTAAAGTAGTATCCCTAAAGAGGCTTTTGGCAAAGCTGATAAGTCTGACTTTTTAGCGGTTTTAACATACACATACTCCTACAAAATCGGATTAGTCATTTAAATGGACTATTATAAAAGTCGGCCGCTGTGGTGTAGTGGTAAGCAGTGCGCGCTTCCACTCCACAATGCCTGGGTTCAAACCCTGGTCAAAGCAACATCGCAAAAATATAGAAAAAAGGTTTTTTCTTAACAGCGGTCGTCCCTCGGCAGGCAATGGCAAACCTCCGAGTGTATTTCTGCCATGAAAAACAGCTTCTCATAAAAATACAATCGCCGTTCGGAGTCGGCGTAAAACTGTAGGTCCCTCCGCTTTGTGTGACAACATCAAGGCGCACACCACAAATCGGAGGAGAAGCTCGGCCAAACACTAACATATGTGTAAGCGTCAATCTATTATTATTATTATATTATTATTATTATAAAAGTACCAAACATGGTACAGCAGTCGGAGTTTGGAAGTAAATCCCACAAAGTCGGAACCATTTAATTCCTTCCTTGGGGCATCTACATGAAAGATATAACATTGGAGAGTATTGAACAAGCTAAGCATCTAGACTTGGTGCTATAAAGCTTGAACTACTGTTTACTTCGGTACTCGGATGATCCGCGAAACTTGGGAGTTTGGAGCTCCAAATAGTAGCGTATGGCTGTCAAGGATAATCTGTGACTTACTATGTATTATATTGATTATATTGGGTAAGATACTAAATACTTAACTTATGTTGATTTCGATTATTTTTCGCTTCGTTCTTGCCATATTGTCCTTGTCTAGCTCACGCATTTCATATTATTGTCGATTTAAGCAGCCATCTGGTTTGCCGCGCAATCCTCTCCTCTGGAAAAGCATCAAAGGGCAGATAAAGTGCCTTTTTTGCCTTACATAAGTGCAGCATTTTAAGAAACTAACACAACATTTTTTAACCGTATGCCTTTATCTTAGAATGGAACACGAAAGAAGAAAGGGGCAATCAAAAGGCAAAATTTTTTTATAGAAACGAAAACACCATAAAATGAAGGAAAATGTTATGGGGGAAATACTATTTTGATTACGATTTTTTGAGATTTGACGAGTCGGCAGCCCAAACGCCGAAACCGAAAATTACCGATCAGGAGCTCGCTCTTTGAGTCGTCTTTCGACGGCCGCTATAGTGCAGTGGTTATCAATGCGTGCTACCACTCTACAGTGCCTAGCTTCTAGGCCGGTTCAACGCAACATCAAAAAAAAAAAACCAAATAAAAAATAAAAAAGTTTTTCTAATAGCGGTCGCGCCTCGGCAGGCAATGGCAAACCTCCGATTGTATTTCTGCCATGACAAACAGCCATTCGGAGTCGGCGTAAAACTATAGGTCCTTCCCTTTTGTGGGACAACCTTACTCTTAGGAATCCGTCTTATATAATTTTGGACATCGTACTCTACCGGTTGACGTGACGTGGACATTAATTTAATTTTACGGCGCTTTCCTTACATGCTATGTTTGGCACGTTGCCTGTCGTTATCTAAGTGGAATTCTCTACAACTTTGGTATTTGAATATGCTACCGAGTATTACACGGAAATTGTTGAAAAATGGCAAAAATCGTGACAATGTAAACTTTTTCGCAGTTTTTGCCATTTATTATTTGCAATAAAAAATATTTTTTTTTCTATACAAAAAATGTGGGAAATTAAATTCTCTACAAGTTTGTTTGAAGCCATCTTTTACGAAAAATGCAAAATAACCTTGCAAATCTCAAGAAACCCAAAAACACAAAAACGAAGATGTGCCATATGAAACTTAGGGTAGGACTATGGATCCGTGATCTACGCTACACATTTTTCTAATTTTACTGGACAGTATGGCAGAAAGGCTCGTAGCACACAGTTGCTTTTAAGCTTTGTTCGCAAAAATATGTCAATGAACATTTATACATTATATGTATGTAATGGGTGCCTTTTTTAGACGT
>NW_016182704.1:0-5804 GCF_001687245.7 Rhagoletis zephyria | reverse complement strand
CTTTTGAATTAATCGCCACTTTTGATGGATTTCAACCCTCTGTGCGACGAGTTGAATTTCTGTGCTACAAATTATGATTTCAACAAAACGGTTAATTGAATTTCATATGGCATCTGAGACAATGGTACATAAGCAAGACAAACTGAAATGAAGAGAATGTGTGCAAAATTATTAACAAAACTTAAGGAAGAAAAAAATCAAAAATGTCGATAGCAGCCGCAGCAGCATTGTGCATAAATAAGTAAATAAATAAAATGCAATTTTCAGCAGTCCCAGTTGCGAATGCAATTGCAATTGTGATTGCACTGACTATAGTATATTACAAAAACACTTGTATGAATGTTTGTGGATATAAAATGTTTTTATTTACGTATGTTTGAACTACTGTATGTACTGCTGTAAATTGAGATGCATGCGCTCAGATATCAAAGCCAAATGGGAATCGTTGCCGCAGATGTAGAAAGCTGCATACAGATATTTGGTTGTAGTTGTTGCCAACAAAAGTGGGGCAACAAAGTGAATGGTTGCTGCTGCCTGCTTAACTTATGTACTTGCATAAATATATTTAAATACATATGTACACATGCCTGTACATTCATCTATGTTATTGTGACTACTGCTGCTGCATGTGGCAAGCGTATTTGTTTACGTAAATATTTAATTTGATTTTGGCTTGAGTTATCTGTGCAAATTGGCTGTCTTGTGCACATGTGCTTATACTAAATAGGTATGTAGTACGAATAATGTTTGTTTGTAATTAAATGTCTTTGTGGATGTTATTTGTAGGTCGAATGTAGTTTTGTTATTGGTTTTCATCACAGTTCGGTGAGAAGTGTGCAAACACCTACCAAAATCTGAAAAAAGTTTAGTTTTACTGAATATGGTTTGGTCAAAAATAAATGTTGGGAATATGAATCGTAATTTTGTTAAAAATCGAGGAATTTTTGAAGACATTTTGTATGGTAACCTATAAAAGAAATGGCAAAATTGATATATATTTGTATATACATACTATCTTTCCACGGATGCTTTATTAATGCAAATGAAACAAGAAAAAGTGGACAATTTATAATTGCCTGAACCTGTCTAATTTGTGGATTTTTGCCACGTCCATTAAAAAAAAAAATATTCCAAGTCCATTTTTGTCAGTTTTAGAACGGTATTAGTCTATGTTCAAAGTTTGAGCCAAATCGAAGATCGAATCCATCCATCAAGTTCAGACAGCTTTAGATGGTCCATCATATTGATCAAAACCAAGAGTCAGCCGATTTATTCAAGCATAATTAACGATCTCAGAACCCGATTAACGTTTTAGCTAAGCGTTGGCGGTGATTTATAGAAAGTTTGAATAACTACAGCGATTAAAGAGTGTACTGGAGGGTCTAGGCCAATGTTGATTAAAAATGTCGACAGTCAGCCACTATTAATCGGATAGGAGATATCATTTATCCCTGAAAATGAGAAAAAAAACTTCTGATAGTTTGTAGCGCACGTTTATTTGCTTGCTGATAAAGTTATCACAGGTGACTCAATGTAATTGAAAGCCTCTGAGTTATAGGAATATACTATTATCTATATTATTATCTTCGCTTTGATTAATAGGAGGCAGCAGGTTACCTAGTTACCGCAACCGAGAACGATCTATTGTAACAAACCTCTATTTCGCTACAGGTCTTCCCTGATCCATGTATTGCTAAGAAACCTCGCAAAAACGTCGTTTAGCTGAATGCCATTTAGGTCATGTGCTTCTAGGTACGTTGACCCTGGAAAGCGAAGTCTGGTCGCAGTGGCATATAATATGTTCTGCTGTTTTGTGTTGTTCGTGACACAACCTTCACTGGTCAGAGTTAGTAGCCATTAAGAAAGCCTGTACCAATTCTTACTTCGTGCCTAGGTAGGTGAAGAAGTGCTTGAGTTCTCCTTTTTGTTATATCTAGTGTGAAGGACTTAGCTTATCTGTTACCTACCGTACCAGTAGATACTGTTGCGATTCACTTCTCATCCGGATATAGTAGTTTCGCCTAACGGGGCTCCACCGCAGACCATTAAAGGATCATTGACCATACTAAAACCAATAAAAAATCAAAAATCTCTGGGTTAAGTCTAATGAATTTGCTGTAGTCTTTAGGCTCCGCATAGCGCAGAACGCTAAGTAATTTTTCATAAGTGAAACGACTATTCATTTTATACCACTGCTTGAACCACCGTCGTTTCTCTTTAACTTGTTTCTTTTTCGCTTTAGAGCAACTAATTTGAAGGCAAAAACTACCAATTCTGTATTTCAAACTATTTTTATCACTAGAGACACTTAACCACAGACCCTCCGCATAGAAAACTCAAGTGAAAATAAGTTGTGATCAAAATATTTATGGGGTGATTGAAGTGAGCATCAATCGACTGACTGAACTGCTTGATCAAACTGCTTGATCATCTAGGAGCGACTCGCCGTGTTCGTCGCTAACGGCACCCAACTTTTCAAGAAAAAGTTTATCTTGGGCGACATATTGCATCCCATATTCTTGTAGGCTGTTAAAAGTTTGCTGGCCAACTCTTCTAGTTTTCGGCTTTGTGGTTTCCAAGAAAATTAAGAGCAACATTTCCAAAACATGTCCATACGGATTTTTCGATCGGATTAAATTTTTCTTCAAACTGTAGATCAGCCAGTGGGTCTCTAATTTGTCGTCCTACAAATTTCCCTCTTTTATTTAGGCATCGCTGATTTTTGGGATCTTTTTTCTGTTTTTTTTTTACTACGACATTGACTTTTAATAGATATATGACCGCACATATAGCAAAAGTTATCCGGGTTTCTTCTCACGATGTGTAGCAACAACAATCACAAAAAAATTTTATGTTAATAATAATTTAACGTTAATTTATTAGAATCACACTTTGGTAAGCAAATTATGCGTGTCACTTCAGTCAATTTTTAAGGAAAACTGAATGTAATTGAATAAATTTAATTATGAGGTTTATATGCGGCTATTTAAAACAACAACTTAATTTTTTTTTTAACGAAACCACTGTTTATCAGTGTATTCTAAAAAAAAAAAGAAGAAAAACTTTATTTTTGATCAAGTTATACATTTTTTATTTAAAGAGAAAAGCTCATTTATAAACCCTTATAAATTGAGTTTTATTAACAATATTTAAATTTATGAAATATCAACACAAATAAGCTATAACTAAATGGTAATGGCAAAAAAGACTATCGCTAAGAGTTTTTCTGCCGTTGCCACTCGTTGCCGNAAAAACATTTACAATAAATAATTTGATGAAAAAATTGTGTTATTAATGAGGCAAGCCACATTAGTTATTTATTTTTTTTTTTACTTTTTTCCAAAACGAAATTTAATGCAACAATTACAACCAATTTCCATGAGAACAGACCAGCATTAGCCCATGCAGCTGCTTGGTGTTTTTTATCAGCAAAATCAAAGGCTTTTATATTCATTACTCGCACTTTTTCGCTGCTTTTTTTTTAGAAACTCATCGCACCGTGGCAATAAATTAAATGCAGGTTTTTCTTCTTTATTCACATGGCTTATTTTTATTGATTTATCGCTCCCAGTTTGTTAAATTATACCATAAAATAGATTTAAAAATAGTGTATGGAAAATGTTTCGTTTTTCAATGCACTTGTTTTGTTTGTGTTTGACTTACTTAACTCAAAGCCATTTGGCATCACAAAATCAATACGCCTGACTGTACTTTATATTTAATCGAAACATTTTGAAAGTTATCTCTAATTAAAGCTATTGATGGTTTTTTGATCAGAAAAAAGTCTGTGCTGAGCTAAATTGAATTTATTAAGAATTTAATTTTATTTTCTACAACTTTTGGGTCATGAAAGCAGTTAGTTGTAGTGTTGTTAGTGTATGCTTACCACAAATACATAAAGCCCACAGATCTCGAATCAGTAGTATTTCTAGTATTCTAGTCAACAAACCGCTAGACTTTCTAGTGATTTCCTGGAGCGGTTTAGAAGTCCATTTCTTACAAACAGAGTGCAAGTTTCCCAACGAAACTTAATTAAAAAAAAATTAAATAAAGCAATTTCAATTGTCTTATGAAATACTTTTGTTAGTTCCTGCAACCGTCTTCAAAACTCTTTTGTGCCTTTCTAAAAACTAATTAAAAGATCTTCTAACGAGGAGGTCTTAGAGTTATTTTGTTTGTCTTTTTTCTAAAAATTAATTGAAATCAAAATTAATATTTATTTTTCTTTTTAAAACAGTGAAAATAAAATTAAAAGAAAATTACATTAAACAAACTAATTATTAAAAAAAATAAAGATAAAACAAGTTTCTTATAATTAAATGATATTACAAAAAAAATCGTTTTAAAAGAATGAAATCTAAAATTTAAACTAAAAAACAAGGCATGATAAATAATAAATAAAAAATCAATAAAAATAAGTAAAGTAAGTTCCCAAAAATTAGATTAAATTAAAAAAATTTATTTTTCTTATAAGATTACTATAATCTAAAAATTAATTACATCATTATAAATTGAAAACTAACATACAAAAGGAAAAAATTGTACAATAAGTTCCTAAAATCCAAGTGAAGTTATAAATGGTATCTTTAAATAGTAAAATATAAAAATTAAAAGAAAACTCAATTGAAGAAAGTAAAAAAAATCTATAAAGAAAATAACAAAAAATGTTTCTAAAAATTTAATTAAAATAAAAAATAAGGTCAATAAAAAATAGAATAAATTTCTAAAAATTAAATGTTACAAAAAAATATAAAAGGTAAATGATGTGATAAAGAATATATTTCTTAAAAAAAAATCTAAAAAATAAAGTGAAAAAAGAAAAAATATTAAAAGGTAGGTAGGAAAATTTAATCAATTAAAACATTAATATTTTTCTTTTTAGAATAGTTGAATATAAAAATTTAGAGAAAACTAAATAAAACAATTAAATTAAGAAAAAAATAAAAGTTAAATAAAATATGTTCCTAAAATTGGAATGAAATTATAAAAATATTTGCCTTTTTATAACAAATAAATGTATAAAATTAATTAGAAAAAGAAGAAAATTAATTAAGAAATGAATAAAATATGATAGATCAATATAAAAATTGAATTGAAAAACACCAACGCGTTAACTGAGGGAAATTTTGGATGCTTATAGGCTTGCCATCAGCGCCGTTTTTTTTTGTTTCTGGTTTATCAACCAACTTAACGGTTTCCTCAGAGTAATCACCACACTCAGGCCGTGAGCATTGTTCCCTTGTGATACCAATGGATATTTAATATAAATTCAATTGAAAATTTCGCCATGTATTACATTCATTCGATTCACATAAAAAAAAACCCTTAAATTTTTCCTTCTAACCAAATATTGATTTACGCAAACCACTCATACACTTGCCGTTTCCAGCTCATCAATATAAATTGGCCATCATTTTAATGCCGCCAAAAGGTTTTGTCGATGTCTATCTGCCATTTGATTAATGTGAGTGCGGTGCTTATGGCTAGAAAGCTTTTCAAACCCCATTCACAAACACGTTTAACGGCAAAGGCGCGGACGCCAACAGCTGAGCTAAAACCGAAAGTAATTTACGCGGCAGGCGAAATATTTTTGTCAAATACAATTCACTTTGGTCGTCAGTTACCAACATGCAAACATATAGATATGTAAACATAAACGAGTTTGCAGGTGTGTATTTTCATTTTTGTGGCAACCAGGCACGCCGCGTACGACGTTTTCGGTTGGAAAAAGTGCACCTTTTTTATGTAAAAAAACAAAAAAAAACAATACTCACAACTCATGCAAGGCCGCAATTGTCGCTGGC
>NW_016182703.1:0-5804 GCF_001687245.7 Rhagoletis zephyria | reverse complement strand
TTTCTCACTGTGCAATACGCATTCGCCCGTATATAAACGTAAAATTATAAATGCATACCTCTCGCTCGGTGAGATTTCGAAATGAATTATATGTATTTTGTTTATAATTTTTTAATTATCACTTGCTGCGACAAATAAATTTCGGTTATGCAAAACGGATGGTTTTTATATTAAGTTTCTCTTATATTCGTGATTAAGTTAGCGTGCCTATCAAAGAAAATAAATATAAATGACGCGTGAAAAAAAATAAAATAGTTTGTGTCAATGTTTGTTTGAAATCCGATTATTTTGTGCATTTTTAGTTTTTAAATAAAAAATAATAGAGTTTTTTGCGCAGATTTTGTTCAGAATTTTTTCGGTATTTTTTTTTTAAGAATCTTCGTGTCTAAAATTTCAGCACTTTTTGGGATTTTTTGGAAGATCGAAATGTTTTCAGAAGTATAGAAATTCTTCCGAACTATAGAAGTCTTTCAGAACTATAGAAAATTTTCGGATAGAAGTTTTTCAGAATTATCGAATTTTTTCGGGGTTAACGAAATTTTTTGGACTGCGAGATTTTTCCCAAATTATCGGACTTTTCGGTATTATAGAACATTTTCAGAATTATGGTGATTTTTCGAAATTATCGAGATTTTTTCGGGATTTTCGAGTTTTTAAAATTTAAATTTTTTTTCAGTATCGACATTTTTTCCGAATCATCAGAATTTTTTTCCGAGTAATGGGTGTTTTTCCCCTGAATTATCGTTTTTTTTTTGTTTTTTCCCCGTGTTTTTTGCCTGATATTTGAGAACGTTTCAGGAATCTGCGTAATTAACTTTTCGGTGTTGCTCTGAAAACTTAGTTCATTGTTTTAGCCTTAAAAAATTAAAAACTAGAACTTCTAGGTACTTCTAGCACAAAATACAAAGGGTAAAAAGTTAAATAAAATGTTTACTTCTATTTTAGAATGCATATGGGATATTTGGTAAATTGTGCTCTGCGTTGTTTTTTTTTTGCTTGGCATATAATTGACTTTTACTAGCATGAAATAGCTTTTAGGGTTTGGAAAAAAATCGTTATTTTTAATAATTTTAAAGCTTATTGAAATATGAAGATTGTAACTGAAAAATTAATGAAATATGATTTTTGCAGAACGAATGTGTTTTATGGTCTATAATTTTTTTCATAATTTTACATTACAATAATTTTACATTTACTAATTATAAAAAACTTCTACAAATACTAACATACACACGTTTTACCACCCCACCATAAATCATTCATTCTATTGCTGCTCCAATAAAAATTTTACTTCTAATAATATGTAGCTTTTACACTATACTATATTTGAAGCTGTAATTGAAAGCAAATCATTGATAGCTAATATTTAATTAACCATAATAACGAATAAGATAAAATAAAGCTATAAGGAAAAACAGAACCAACCATAAACATACAATTACAAATACATACTAACTTCATAAATATTAACTACTAAAAATTCGTTGTAGTTTCTCGTTAAATTAAGTTGTCAAATCCGGCAGCGTAATATAAATCTGCATATTTTTGAGCGTAGTATGAAATGTAGAATTTTTTAAATAGCCGTTGTATGAGTAAAATAGAATTTGCGAGGTGGCGTGCCAACAAGAAAATTTTGCAAAAGTTTTCCACAAAAAAATAATAAAACATAAGCTAAGCAATAACTGAAATATTTCAAAATATTTAAATAGTTGAGTAAGGATTACTAAAAACAAAAAAAATAAATATAAGGAAAGAAAACAAGAACACCAATTTTTGGTGTTAACATATATATATATATGTATGAAGAAATACAAGAAGAAGAAGAAGAAGCAGATAGTAATGTTGCTGTAGAGCACAAATCTATTTGGAAAATTATTTTTCATGGTTCGTAAACACTTCTAATCCTTTAAATTACTTTCTAACCTTGCATGAGTGAAAACAAATTGTATAACGAATCAACTAAAACAACAACTAAGTACTTTTTTTGTAAGCCAACTATGCAGCAACACAAAAAGAAAAATATGTCTTTTAAATTCGCTTCAAACTCAAGCTATATAAAATGTAATATAATTACGTAAAAAATATATGTATGTAGATTTCAAAATATACAAGTAGCTATCCGTACCCATAAAAATATGTAGCAAAAAATAAAATCCGAAAAATTTGCTGAATTCATAGATACAAGCGAAATAATGATAATGCAATGTAATTTAGTGAAAAATAGTTTATTTTTGTAAGCAGAAAGAAAAGCGAAAAACACACAGAAAACCAGCAGCGAAGAACGGGTTAACGCCAGCCACTGACAGAATATCGGCAGTTTATTTAACCGAAAAAGTCGGTGTCGTGCAGCTGACGGTTTAGCCTGCTCTCCAAAATTGTAATAAAAAAATAATAGGTTCCTAAATGTAAGCACTGCAAACATATATGTAGATACATACACACATACTTTACACATACACCCAAGTACATACATACACACATTGACATATTTATAGAGCATAAAATAAGTAGTTAAAATGAAAAGCGTAATTTAAGCTTAGCAATATATATGCGTTTTGAGCGATATAGATATACATACCCAAACACATACAAAAAAGTATACAACAGCATGAAAATACATATTTACGTTTGTAATGATTTAGTAAGAGAAAATTAATGCTCCTCCTTTGGCGTCAATGCCACTTAAATTTTTGATTTCTTTTCCTTGATTTACATCTAACAAACACATACACTTCTGCTGTGTTTGGTATAACGGTGATAACTCCAGAAAAATGTTGCTTTCGGAAACTTTAGGTTGCTTGCATTTTCGATGGATGCAAATTGCGTCTGAATCTATTCTTGGTACAGCTTTGAAAATGTTAGGAAATGTCAAAATAAAAGCAATTTGCAATAGCCTCTATGCAGAAATTGATTTATGGGCCTGTTACGTATAGCAATGCAACTTTGTTGGCTTGCTGATGGATAACGCCACTGAAACGAAAATGTATATTGTGAATAGCAACTTTAGATATGTAGGCGCTAAGAAAGTTGAAGGTAATAGAATTTTGAGGCACCAGGAATGAGGACTTCAGTGTACACAAGCTACAAGCTGGAGAAACAGTTGGAAATATAAATGCATTTTCTCAATAAAAATTTCACCGGCAGCCATAAAAATGCAGTTGACAATATAGCAACTCTGTTACCAGCTTTCAGTTGCCCGCTGTCATCGAAATACATAACTTACACTGGCGATCAAAACCGATTGCATGCACGACATTTTATTACTTACAGTAGCATAGCTTTTTTGATAATAAGCGGATGCTTTGAAATTTTCCGGACTTTGTAGGACAAAAGTGAAAGGATTCGTTTGCCAGCAGGACGAGGATTCAAAGAATTTCGAACGTATTCTCGGACGTATGAAAATCGCAATTAAAGATAAGGGAGTCTCCACAATCCTGTTGGTATCAACCTTCAAAAATCGCCAAACAGAAAAGTTCAAAACTAAGTGAATAGAGCTGCTCCACGTTTTTGCTGTGAACCGCTTGTTTCTTGTTAAAGCTTGGCTTTTCTGTATACTAGGCTTTATTCCTAGGATAATAAAGACCAATTGCTGAAAATTTCAAAGCAATCCGCTTATGCTACTGTAAGTAATAAAATGTAGTACATGCGCTCAGTTTTGATCCCCAGTGCAAACTGAACAAAAAAGCTAACAATTAAAGAAACATTCACCCTCATTGCGAGAGTCGTGTCGAATGCAAGTCGTTTTTCGAGAGTCGAATCGTATCGAAAATTTCACGTCATTGTCTAAAATTTCCACTCGACTAGTGTATTAAAACGGAAGAACTTGGCAGCACTGTATAGTTTTCGAAGATTTTCGTCGTTTACATATTTCAGCACGACAGTAGACAATGCCAATGTTGTCGAGTCGTACAATTTATCCCAATTTACGATTTACGCAATGAGGCTGATTTTTGCTAATCAATGTTGGGAGCACTTTTTGATTTCGTTTAGGCTAGCTGGTTGTCTGGCATTTTATCTGTTAAATTTTCAATAGAAATTTTTTTTTTTTTTGAATTATTGATAAAAAAAGTTACACACTCATGCAGATAGATAGATCCCAGCCGGTAAAGTGAGCAGCGTTTCTTAAAAACACAGCCAAGGCCTTTGCTACAAGACATTTGCAAGCTGTATTTGAAGAATTTCCAATAGATCTGCGTCTCCGAGGCATACGAGGTGTGTCTCTAAAGCAACCGAAGTTAAATAAAAGAAGAAATGTAGTAAGCGTGTCGCTGTTTGTCTGCAGCAAAGTAAAATCTGCGTTGCTACCTTTTTCATGTAATTTTTCCGATTCTAACAGAAGCTGAATCAGAAGGCCAGATAGTAATTTCGTAATTAAAAAAAAAAAAACGACTTCAATGCTCATATAATATTAGGATTACCGTTAGTTTCTTCATGATCCAATGACCCCGAACTATTAGAGATGGGTGCGGGACTAAGTATTCAACACCGATCCTGTTTTTCAGAATTATACCGTGTAAAATTCACATTGCTTTCGAGTTATTTTAAATAAAAGTTATACTTAATTTTTTTTTCTCGAATATTCTACTTTCTTCACACTGAAAAATCTGGCATCAGCCAACTATTCCATGTTCCTTTGTTGTTAGTTTCCATCGCAATAAAACATAAAAAGTGGTTGCCGTGCGAGGCCACCTTTCTGTTAAGAAAAGAATTATCGAAAGCGGTTCACGTGGTTCACAGTTATCAGGTAGCATACATAAAAAAAGAACAAAAAAATATTCGGACGAATTGCAAACCGCCTTTTTTTGAAGTCGATTAAAAATAGATTTTAATTTCCGAAAATCGTTATTTGATATTTCTTCATTATAGATTATTATTATTTTNTTTCAGAAAATAACAAAAGTATTGTTCGGGTGCTCCCACTCCCAATGCATTGAAAAAGTACTTGCATTGCCACGTCTGACTGCACTTTCATATACAAGTACCCAAGTATACATATTTTTGATTATATCGCGTTAGGTTTTAATTTGTAACTCAATAGCATCTAAGGCTGTGTGCATAAATGAATTTTCGAGCAAATTTTTTCACTGGATGGTCTCCTAAACTGGAAATAGTATGAAAACCCGCGCAAGGTCTCGAAAATTTGTGCTATTTTGTTGTTTTTTTTTACCCGTTCTGTTTTCGTTTGATATCAGGTTTTACTATTCAAAAATAGAACCCAAAATTATTGCGACTTGGTTTACAATTATAGACTGTTTAAATTGATGATTTCTTTTTGTTATTAAAACACTTGATGAAAAAGTCTTGTATCATTCGGAAAAGAGCAGAAAACTAAACTTAGAGCATTATATAAGATAAAATTGACTTGCTTTTTATTGCTTCGAAAATTCATATGTAAAACGTATGTAACTAAATTTCGTTGTTAGAAAAAAAATAAAGATATCAATTATATGTATGGAGATATTAAAATTTTATAACCTTTGTTATGTAATTAAAAAAATCTTATTTAGTAATTAAAAATATCTTATCTTACATACATATCGCACACCTAGATCTAAAGTGAGCTAACTCAAAAATCCGCGCGGGGGAAATATAACTGCTTGTGGATCGTACAGATTCAACGCAATTAATACAAAAACAAAATGAGGTAAAACAGTAGGGTTTTAGTTGGATGTAAATTGGATGTAAATCCTATGAATTGGTTTATGCAGAAAAACCGTCCTATTTTTTTTTTTGTTTTTTTTAGTTGATCGCACTTTAGATCTACATAGGTGTGCGATATGTACGCATAATATGTAGTGACATTA
>NW_016182702.1:0-5806 GCF_001687245.7 Rhagoletis zephyria | reverse complement strand
AAATATTACCAACTAAAAAGCCAATGCCAAATAATGAGCCAATCCAAGATACCTGATCGGTGGTGATTGTGAAATTTAGCGGTGAATCAGGTGATTGCAGAACTTGTATAATGGGCGAGAGCCAACCCAAACTGATCCCATGTGTAAAGGTCATTATATGAGCTGGAGAAAGGGAAAAAACAAATAAGAAAAAAATTATAGAATACTATAAAAATTAACAAACAATGCGTGTATGAAACGGTGTGTTGGAAAAATATATAACACACATATATTTAACAACAGGATTTTTTACAAAAAAAAAAAAAAAAAATATTTCCACGAAAACCATAAAACGTTCAAAATCTACATAAAAGGGTATCGCCCTTTAACTGCGTTTTAGTCTAACACCCCCCGAAACTTTTTTCTGGATCCGCCTCTGACTGGGAACGTCAAATCAAAGACTCACGCAGGACAAATTTTTAAATTTCGGTTACGTTTGGTTCCATACAAGTTCTATGTGCATGAGAAATTTTTTATAGTAAATTGCCACGTTGTTCTATTTTGGAAAAAATGGACAAAACAAAATATCGCGAGAATGAGAGTCTCCTCTACGAAAAAAATTGTATGGTATTTGAAAGCTTTTGAGATAGATAGTTTTAAAATTACCTGTTAAACATATAAGGTTTTAAATTTTTTGTTTGAGCTGAAACCATAATGCAATGAACTTTGTACAATTTTCAAACACTAATTTTTGCTGTTATTGTCACCGAGTACCAAAAACCGCATTTTAAATTGATTTTAAAAAAGAAAAGTTTATTTCAAACTGTTTTGATATATATTAAAAAAATTACAAAAAAATTTTAATTTTACTTTTGATGGTTATTTGAAAGGCCTAATTGAAAGACAAATTACCTTGACCTCAAAGCCGATCTTCAAAGTAAAATTTTTGAATATTTTTCTGCTTTCGAGCTAAAAACAGCATGCAATGAACTTTTAGAAAAAAAAATTAAAAAGGACAGCAAAAATATTAACATACATATTTTCAAAAGTTCACTGCATACAGGTTTTAGGTCAAAAAAGGAAAATATTTAAAACCATCTATTGAAGGTCATTTTAAAGGTCAAGGTAATTTTTTTGATCAACAATACTATTTTTCCTGAATTTTACATCTCAAAATCTTTGCAATACCATTAAATTCATTTTTCTATATCATCTCGTTCTCGCGGTATTCAATTTGGGGCTTTTTCCCAAAATAGAACACTGTGCGGTGTGCGTGAATAAATATCAGGTTGGCCCGTGATTCAAAGAATTATTTAAAAATTTAGTGTAATGTAGAAAAACAATGTGGGTATCAAATTAAAGAGAAATTTTTTTAGAATTGAAAAGGGTTACGTTTGCTGGAATTTAGGGTTACATTTTTGGTGCATAAAGACAAAAAGGTATTAAAAATTTTATTCTTAAAAAAATATGCATTGTTTATTTTTGAAAAAATTACATCGCTACCGCAAGGTACCAACTCCCTTTTTCAAAATTTAGTTTTTGATGCAGAATGACAGGTAATGCAAAACTACACCAATTTTCCGTCTTTCCTAGCAATCTCAAAAATTGCACTTGGCACCTTTTCTGCTTTAGGTAACGATATGTTATGATATAGTATAAGCTCGACTGCATCCTCGAATTTTGTCCTTCTAACTTTATTAGCTTTATATTCGTTCTTGTGAACCAAAAAAAAAATACTATGTTAACTTTTTCGTGTGTATTAATTTTTTTTGCTTTTGTTGCACGGTGTAATCTGGGCACAATGAAAATCCATTACTCTAATAACATATTTTTTTCTTTCGTTTAAGTTTTTCGATTATGATTTTATTTCGTGTTTATATAAATCACACTCACCCACAACGGTTACCAATATTTGCATGCGATAGCGTTTGCTCCATATAGAAACGCTTTCGGTGTTGGACATATTTCTATATTTTTATTTAATAAAATATTTTCTTTTTCAAATAAAAACTACTAACTTTTAGTTTAACTTAATTTAAAGGGGAGCACTCCCTATTTGCATGACAATACGTCTAAGTAGTTGAAAAACACGCTGCTCAAACGCCAATAACTATGCTTCAATCTACACACAGCCTCCGCTTGTGTACGTCCGCCATATATGTATCAGTACTCACAACTGGCAGCTGCTGAGACTTCGCAGTACCGGTTTTATATAGGTAAATTTGTTTCAAGTTTATGATTGCGGTTTAAATTTTCGATTTTTTATTTATTATGTTTGCTCCAGCCGCAACAGCAGGACAAACACAAAGTTATATTTATATACAAGTATATGTATGTATATACAATAATTCTATCTACTCGTAAGTATAGGCGCCAATATGAATACACTCAGTCAGTCAGTGTGGAAGTAATATTGGTAAGGGTTTCGCGATTAGATAGGTTTTGTGCAAAAAACATCTTCAAGTACATAGCTGAGACATAAGTATTAAAATAATAATACATATGTACATAAGTATGAATGCATGTATATTTGTCGGTTATTGCTTTCACCGACCGGCTTTTATGATTTCTAGTGGGTTCTGAAAAATATTTACTTTCAAGTCATTAATCTTGGTTACTAGCACTTATTTATTTATTGAAATATATATACATATGTAAATATATTGCAGATGTGAATACTTAGAACATTTGTTTATACATATGTATGTATCATTAATAATAGTACTTACCTAGCCTACGTATTTTGTAGGTTTGAATGTAGGGTAATTGTTGGTGTGTATTTAGTTATATCTATAATGAAAAAAATACAATCAAAATTCGCTCAGATAAAATCTACAGAATAGCTGCAACTAGTTTATTACAAAAAAATATATTAACGAAACCCTAATTCTACTTACTAAAAAAACATAAAATGGTTTAAATTGTGTTCTTACATTCAATTGGCTTCTATAATTCTGCAATAGTACAAGAAATGGTTTTTAAAAGTGTAATACAAAACTATTAACACTTTTTCTCTTGGCAAGATTTATAACAAGCACTGAAGTTCCAAGTAATGTGTACAGCGCCGGATTAAGGGCAGGGCCGATGGGGCCGCGGCAAAGGGCCCCCACCTGTTATGACGAAAGAACAAAAAATAATTTTTAGAGATTACAAAAAATATCGCTAGGTATTAAGAAGATATATTTTGCGGAACCTAGCTTAGCTTCTGCTGGCTCTGGTGAGTTTCTCGACTCATCCAATAATGAAGATTTCCGTGGGATGCTGGAACTAAAAGCTCAGAATGACCCCGGACTTATCAAAGAATACGGAAATAAGGGACGAGGGCAAGTCAACAGAACTGTTAAATTTCTACTAAGATTATTAATCATTAATTGTTTTGCATTTTTAAATTTTAATCATTATTTTAATTTTCTTACATAACCAAGTAATTAATAATTAATTAAAAATACTCCAAAAAAACCTTAACTAGAATCAAAAAAAATAATCAAATAATTATAAACAATCAAATAATCAAAATTAGTTAAATTATTTTTTTAATATTTGACTATTTTTAATTGTTTGATTACTTTAAATTATTTGATTGTTATTAACTATTTCATTATCTTCAATTATTTGATTATTATTTATTATGTGATTCTTTTTAATTATTTTTTCAAATAGATATAGTATTTTTTTTTAATTTACATGTACATTTATCGTAATATAAAATTGTGTTGATTCTTTGTATAGTAACAGCGTTGTAATGTATTATTCAAAATTGAAAACAAAAACCAAAATTGAAAATAGTCAAATAATTATATTAATCATATAATTAAAAAAATCAAAGATAATTGAAAACAATCATGTAATTGTATTAACAATGAAATAAAAAAAAAAAATTGAAAATAATCAAAGTTATAAAAAATTTAAAAAATAATTGAAAATAATCAAAAATAATCATAGAAATAAAATTAGTTATTCTTTTGGAAAGTAGATAATAATTAATCATTAAGAAGGTGCAAATAATGGTATTTAACCATTAAAGAGTTACCCAAAATAAACATGCTTTATCAAATAATCATTATTATTAATCATTATTTAACAGGTCTGATCTTCAACAACCTGCGAATAAATAATAACTTTGAGGGATGGCAAAGTACAGGCAGAAATAATTTGCCGAATCAAAAAAAAAACAAAATATTAGTACTATTCCATCTTTGTTCATAAGCGAGACTGCTGTTGTCAGTCGTTTAATACTGAGTGCAAGTATGTATGAGAAATATTTGAAAAAAAAACAGATTAAGAATATACGGCAAAGTTCCTGACTAAAACGAGGAAAACTCCTAGAAAAGCATTGATAAAAGTACCAAGCAAATTGAAAAGGAACGGAACTTGGATCATCTTTCAATAAATGCAGGAGGCAAACTCTCTTTGATATTCTAAATGTTCAAACCAAGGATTTTTTACCACTCCTTCGTTTGATGTTTAATATTTAAAATTTTTTTTATTAAATTTGACTTTTCAAACAGGTGTCGATCCTGTTCAAAATAATTTAAAACGAAACCCTGTTAAACCTTTTTTATTCTGACACCCGTGTTGTGATACATATTTATGCAAATAATCGAATTTCCTTAATTCAAGTTGAATTTAATTTTCGAAAGAGGTGGCAACCCGCCTACATATTGTTTAGAGATAAAGTTTTTTTCATAACCAAATACATTTGAAACCTATTTTATACGTTGAATTTAAGTTTGTAAAAAGGTGGAAACTCTGTAAAAAATATTTCAAACAGAATAGAATCATGAAATAAAGCCTTTTTAAAACCATTTCGATTGATACCCATATTGTTGTGAAAAATTTATTAATCTGTGCTTAATTTAAACCAAAATGATTAAGTTATCTCTGCCGGTTTAGGAGAAATGGCCAATCAAAGAAATGATTATGTTAATTTTAAATTCGCGATTTTTCGCAAAGTAAGAGGATTATTGCAAAATAAAGTATAGGGAAACAAATATTACCTGGACCTCTACCAAAGTACGAACCTATCTTGGTTATCCGAAAGAAAAGGTTTTTAGGTGGCCCACTTGACGTATTTTGATGTAATTTTAATTAAAATTTTGTATTTTTTTATTTTTTTTTTATCAGTCACTGCTTTACTAAACAATTAATAATCTCAGGCCCTATATCGAGACACCCAACATTTAACATTTTGTCAGTTAAATCTTTGATATTCACTCTATCACATATATTTTTTGCAGATTTTTAAAAACCAGCAAACACGTTTTTTTTAGCCGCTTTCTAAATTGTTTATTAATAAACTTATAGAAAAGTGGACTTAAAAAGAAATTAAAAATCTTTTATAAATCTCTGACTCTGTGTCAATAAAAAAGTACTAATTGATTTTTTTGATACAACCAATATTTATCGAGTTATGATGTGATAAATAATGGCTAATATTTTTGTTGTTGTATAACTTTTGCAAATTTTATTTTTTTTTTTACATTCCTCGCGTTTTGCCATATTTTAGAGGTATTTCTACATTATACTCAGTTTATATCAAAATCTAAAAAAAATCATAATTTTCATTGAAATAGCTTGGAATGCCTCATAAGCGTTTTTCATGGCCAAACATACGCTATTAAGGAGGCAGTAAGGTATATTAAAGAGAACGTACCTGCGTAAACGTAGGTGTACATCCACTCGGCCATTCAGACACTCTCTTCTACGTATGTGAGATCTCAACTAGTGGATGAATGTAGGAGAGAGCTGGCCGATATTTCTGATCAATACAAAATTACGCTAATATGGGTCCCGGGACATAGACATTTGCGTAAACGAGGAAGCGGAC
>NW_016182701.1:0-5806 GCF_001687245.7 Rhagoletis zephyria | reverse complement strand
CTTTTGCAGAGAACACCTTTCTGCGTGTGTTCAGCCCCCCTTCTTTGGCGACACAGAAAGGAGAATTCTACTGCCAGAGGGTTATAATCCCTAAGTGCAGCCAAAGGCCTCCTACGCAGAAACGAATTCTACGCAAAAATACATTTGTTAGAAAGAAATTTTTTTTTTATAAAAACTTGTATTTTCTATTTTTAATTAACTTTTTTATTCTTTATTCAAAATCGCCCGATATCTAATTTGGCATAATTTCTTTTATTAAAAAATCCCACGGTTTCTGTTAGTTGGGTCATATTCCACTTCAAACTGCTCAGTTTGCCTAAGAAAATTCCGCTTTTCCCCCTTTTCCAAACGGTTCCCTAGGGGCCCGTGTGAGGAGCCCAAGGGGAGGGTACGCCTTTTCAGAAAGCGGGGACTGTCCCCTTTCTAGTGGGGGGGTTTGGAAACCAACCAAAAGAGAGATGTTGAGCTTCATAATGTCCGTTTTTGATACCTTCTGTTTGCTGGGGAATTTAACAATTATCGGCAAAGTGTTAATGCAGACGTTGTGGAAAAGGAAAGTGGCATGGGACGATGAACTGCCTGAGGAGCTATGTGGCCGGTGGGTGTCGTGGCCTGAAGAGTTGAAAAAGGTAAGAGACTATAAAATCCCTATATGTTTTTCCGAAGATTTTTGCAGTGTGAAGAAGCAGCTACATATATTCTGTGATTCTAGTTAGTCGGCAACGGCGGTGGTGGCTTACTGGAGGATTGAGACGCCAGAGGGGGGAAACTAGCGTTTGCTGCCGGAAAGTCAAACTGCGCACCAGCTAAATATGTATCGATGCCACGGTTGGAACTGCAAGCAGCGGTATTCGCTGTTCGACTTAGGTGCCACATTTTAAAATGCTGCGAAGTCGACGTTGAAAATATTGTTATGTGGACAGATTCGACTACGGTGGTGAAATGGATTAACTCCGATACATATAAGTACAAGCAGTTTGTTGCCAATCGGTTCGCCGAAATTTTGGAATCGTCACATGCAGCCGAATGGAGATGGGTTCCTGGTACGCTCAACCCTGCTGATGATGGAACGAGATGCATCCAATATGACCCGGATGGACGTTGGAAAAATGGCCAAAATTTTCTAATGCAGCCTCCAAGTAACTGGCCGTCAGAAAATACTGCGCTGGATTGTGGTTTTTGCAAAGTGCGCTGAGCAGGAGCTTCGTACCAAGTATATTGGAATCGCTCATCGTAAGTGTTGCCAGCATTATGATGTTTCACGCTTTTCAAATTACTCTCGACCCAAAAGGACGATCGCCTGGGTGAGAAGGTATGTTTATAACTTGAAAATGAAAATTAACCAGCAGCCGTTAAAAAAGGGTGAGCTTACCGTAAATGAAGAAGGGGGCGCTGAGAACCTGCTTATAAAATGCACCCAACGAGACGCTTTCTGCGAAGAGTACCGGCAGATGCGCATTGGTCACCCTGTTAGTGCAAGTAGTGCGTTGAAAATGTTATGCCCGTATATTGATGAAGATGGCCTCATCAGGTGTAGTGGACGTATCGTAAGTGAGCCAAATTTACCTGTGCAAATGAAACGGCCCGTCATATTACCCAAGAATCATAATTTGACTAGATTGCTCGTGGAAATGTAGCATAAGCGTTTTCATCACATTTACAATCAGGTCACAATCAACGAAATACGACGTAAATACTGGGTTCCATCTTTGCGAGTATTGGTCAATAGCGTGAGGGCCGGATCTAATACCTGCAAAGTACGAAGAGCGACACCACTTCAGCCTATCATGGCGCCATTGCCAGTCGATAGGGTCACCTCATTTGTTTGCCCATTCTCATACACTGGACTTGATTATTTTGGGCCTGTGGATCGCGCTCTTCACTTGTTTAAACGTCCGAGCAGTACACTTGGAAATAGCGGCAGACCTGAGTAGCGATGCGTGCATAGTTTGCATAAGGAACTTCATAAACCGACGTGGTGTTCCGGTACAAATCCGTAGCGAACCAATTTTGTGGGTATCGCGAAGGAGCTAGGTTATGATGTAACTTTTTTGGACCATAATGCTATAACTGCCGCCCTCGCACCGTTGGGAGCTAAGTGGAAATATAATACGCCAGCTGATCCCAGTGCGGGAGGAGCATGGGAGAGACTTGTGCAGTCGGTTAAACGAGCCTTGAATTCCATGCTGAAGGAGCCTGCTCCCAAACTAGAAACGCTCTATAGTCTGGTAGTCGAGTCGGAGAACATAGTAAACTCGAGGCCGCTTACGCACCTGCCTGTGACACCGAGCGAGCCCGAACCACTTACACCAAATAATTTTTTACTTGGTTGTACTAACTCAACGCAAACACCCGCGCTATATGAACATCGCTTGTGCTCACTCCGGAAGCAATTGCGTTTGCTGTAAAATATGAAAAATCACTTTTGGAAACGTTGGGTGAGCGAGTATTTGCCCGAGCTGACTCGTCGAACTAAATGGAATCGCCCATCAAAGCCGTTAAGCACCGGGAGTCTTGTCCTCATCTGTGAAGCAGACCTCCCAAGATCTAAATGGCGCAGGGGCAGAGTATTGAGCTTACGCATCGGTCCGGATGGAGTCGCCAGATCAGCAGAAGTGAATGCGAGCAGCGGAGTACTAAAGCAACCAATTTCAAAATTAGCGGTGTTAGATGTCGAAGAGGACTCTGGTGAATGTTCCCGAGGTCGGGAGACGATTCACGGGGGAGGGGATGTGGGAAACTAACCTCAAGCATTTAAAGTGGTTTATTCTAAAGTATCTAATAATGCAACCGTGTGCCTTCCTTATTTCATTGTTTCTTTTGTCCCTTCGTTCTTTGTACATAACAACTGTTGGGTCACCTAACGAGACACCCTACAAGCTGCCTTAGGTTAAGAACACCTGAACACTCATTTACTTAAGACTCATTTAAATAATTGCATTCAATAACTCCAATGTTATTACATTCAAGCTCACTCTCAATTGTACAAAGAGATATACACACATATTTACATACTTATATGTCAATCTAACACAACTAATTGTACTTATACATATGTATATACTACGTATGCATGCTTACATCCATATGTACATAAAGATTTAAAGTTAAACTCTCATTGGAATTTCACTGTTGTATCACGCCACCGCCTACCAATGTTACGTGAATATACATACATACTAACATCATACTTAGCTTGAATTACATATAATATGAGTTGAGAACATAAAATAAATTAGTCTTCTGTTGACCACCAAGACGTGTTAATTTCATTTTCGGTAACTTTGCTCATTTCGCATATTTTAATTGCACAGCCCAAATGAGATAATAAATCTTTGCTAATACGGTTTGTTAAATTGTGGTTTAGAAAAACGCTTCTTTAAACCCCCGACATTTTTTGGCGCCCAACGTGGGGCTGTGCATTAAAGAAAAAAAAACTATTTGCTGCTCGCGCTTAAATTTATTTTTAAACAAATTATTTTGTCGCGTTTTTGCTCTTGGTGCTCTTCACTTGGCTCTTTACCATCATCACCATCACCATCGCTGGAGGCTTGCGCCGTGGGACCCCACTGTTGGACATCGGAGCGCTTCATATATTTTGCATTGTTTGCGACATAAATTTCGCTGCCACCATCATACGCTGCTGCCGTCTCTACTGCTGCTTCGTTATACGCTAACGTTCGCATACGTTAGCTCGCTGTCGCTGCAAACTCTAATCGTTGCTGCGATTTCGTTTTCTCGTCGCTGCGCCAGCGGTAAGTGTACGCATACATTGTTTCGCTGCAGTTGGTAAATTTGCGTGCTGCTGTTATTGGGCTTATCGTTGCCATTGCACTCTGTTTCGCTGCCACCATCATACGCTNACTGCTGCTTCGTTATACGCCAACGTTTGCATACGTTAGCTCGCTGTCGCTGCAAACACTAATCGTTGCTGCGATTTCGTTTTCTCGTCGCTGCGCCAGCGGTAAGTGTACGCATACATTGTTTCGCTGCAGTTGGTAAATTTGCGTGGTGCTGTTATTTGGCTTATCGTTGCCATAGAACTCTGTTTCGCTGCCACCATCATACGCTGCTGCCGTCTCTACTGCTGCTTCGTTATACGCCAACGTTCGCATACGTTAGCTCGCTGTCGCTGCAAACACTAATCGTTGCTGCGATTTCGTTTTCTCGTCGCTGCGCCAGCGGTAAGTGTACGCATACATTGTTTCGCTGCAGTTGGTAAATTTGCGTGCTGCTGTTATTGGGCTTATCGTTGCCATTGCACTCTGTTTCGCTGCCACCATCATACGCTGCTGCTCAGCTGCTGCCGTCGCCACTGTTGTACGTTAACGTATGCGAACTCTATTTCACACCCGCTGCAAACCCTAGTCGTTGCTGCGATTTCGTTTTATCGTCGCTGTGGGTTAACTGTAAGTTTACACATATTTTTTCGCTGCATTTGGCACATTTGCGTGCTGCTGCTGCTTGACATACCGTTGCCTAGGCGCTCTGCGTCGCTGTCACCGTCGCCACTGCATCATCTTCGCTGCAGCTCAGCTGTATCGTTTGCACTCGCTGACTTCGCTGCCTAACTTTTCGCTGCTACCCAACAAACATTTAAGCGGGATTTGCCATTTGTCGTTACTCTCAGTGTCCCGTTGCTCCAGAGGTCATCCAAAGATCATTTCGCGAATATTCGTTAAATTCAACAGCCGTTGTTACTGATATTCGTTGTTGTTATTGATCGCTGTCGTATTAAAACACACATCGTGTGCATACGTAAATTTTCGCTAGTTTCTCACTCTATTTAAAATGTCTCTAGAAGAGTTGAAACAACAAAGGGCTAATATCAAGAAGAATATTTCCCGCATCAAAAACATTGTTGAGGCCAGTCTACGACCAGGTGGTAAAACACTCTCCGTAGCTGAGTATAAATGTCGGCTTGGAATTCTTGAATCGTACTTCAAGAATATGTTGTCTACCCAAACCGACATCGAGAGGCTGGATTCGGAGGATGGTGGTCGTGCAGACCTAGAGGAGCTATACATCACAACGAAGTTGACCATTCAGACCCAACTAACTGAAGATCACAACGCCACAATTTCAGAAAGCACTTGTGTCATGCAGGCAAGTTCTAAACTTCCCAAACTTAAACTTCCTTCATTCAGCGGTAAATATTCTGAATATAAAAATTTCATAACATCCTTTAAGCAAATAATTAACCGTGAGTATAGCCTCTCAAACATAGAGAAATTTAATCATTTACGCAATTGTCTCCAGGGTCCAGCGTTAGAAAAAATTGATGCGTTTCCAGTTTCTAATGAAAAATATCCGAAGGCATTGGATAGACTTAAGGTTCGGTATGACAATGCAACCTTAATATTTTTAGAAAACATATGTTCGCTGTTTGAACATTCGTCAGTTTCCAAGTCCAATGGCGCCCAGTTGAGAAGTCTCATTGACAAAGCGTCTGCGATTTACGGCTCATTATTGTCATTGGGCACAGAAATCCAAATTTCACAAGCCATGCTTATTTATTTAGTTTTACAGAAGGCAGATGAGGAGCCAAACCGTAAATGGAAGGAGTCTCTAGATTTTAAAACATTACCGACCTGGAACGATTGCACCAAGGTTTTGGAGAGACATTGCCAGTACCCCGACTCGATTGATAACTCTCAAGCCAAGAGCCATTCATTTGCTTGTTCGAGTCCGTCATGTTCGATGTGCTCCAGCAACAGTCACAAAATACATAGTTGTGATCGCTTCAAGGCACTTAACGTGTCACAGCGTTTTGACCACGCAAAGAAGATGGGCCTTTGCATAAATT
>NW_016182700.1:0-5808 GCF_001687245.7 Rhagoletis zephyria | reverse complement strand
AAGATTCGATCCCTGGTCCAAGCCATAACCGAAAAAAGTGTTTCGCCTCAGCAGACAATCTGAGTGTATTCCTGCCATCATAAAGCTTATCATAAAAAGGCTTTAAACGCAGACTGCTGACGCGACCAACACTGTTTAAAATTATAAATAGCTTTTACACTGTGCGCGTCTTCTCATCCTGGTTCGTCATCGTTCATGTTTCTGTGCCATATGAAATAACGTGCATGATGAAGGATTTGTAGAGTGTGATTTTTGTTCGTCAGGAAATGGCCCGCTATTTTATTGCCTACCGTGCCCAGAATTCCACTTGCTGGCAAGTATTATTCTTTGCTTGATCTCCAGGTTTACATTATTGGTGGTACAAAGTTTTTCACTACTTCAAATCCATAACTACCAACAAAGACGTGTTATCCAGTATCCGAAGATTATTTTTATGTTGCCGGCAGCACTGTTGCCACCGCGAATTTTTTTTCATAACAAAACTTGGTACCAACACTTATCAACAACTTTTCTGATTTTTTAATTATTTTTTTCAATTCCACGTTTATTAAAAATTTAGAAAACATAACATTTCATAAAACCATAACACATTTAGTACAATAGTTTTAATCACTCTAACCTTAGGCTATTTACTAAGAACTTGTGCAGTGTATCCTTTAAATGTACCGCAGAAAGGCTCAGGATCATGCAAGCGCATTTGAGGTTAAGCTTTGCGAAACAGTCAGCCTCTCCTTTCCTTCAAACCCTTCATGCCCCGAAATCTACCACAGCCTTACACTATTGTGGGCTCCCAGGTGATTCAAAAGAGTTTACAGCTGTCCATAAGCCTTGATTCCATTTTAAAAGAGTCTAAAGCCTTTACCACTGCCCGACTACCCGACACAATATTTATTCTAATCACATTTGTTCTTCTACGTACACATTCGCGAAAACAGACTTCGATTATTGTGAAAACTTCCGCCACTGGTGAAATATTCACGTAACTATTATTGTCGCGGAAACTACCAAAATCCAATCTAGCCTACCAAATTAAAAAAAAAATACCAGTGTGTTGCAACACTGGCCGGGAGGTCCTTTGTCTTTTCCTCTATCACCTAAACATACCCCTTTTTGTCTCCTTCTCTATGCGGGAGAACGCTGCGCACACTACAGACCGTACTATGAATATGACCGTACATTAATCGTATCTGCATTTTTTGAGGACAACTATCAGTTAGATAGAAGCACCTTCTCTATGCCAATTTCAGTCGAATTCTCGATAGTGCCGGCCATAAGCAAGGACTATGCTCCATTTTTTCCTTGGCTCTTGGCTCCATGATTTTTTTTTATCAATAGCCAACAAGTCAGAAAAAGACTTGTTCTATAAAAAGAGCTCTAGAGCCTTAGTGAGCAAGAAGAGTATGACCGTCGCCAGTATCATGGAAAAAAGCAGTTGGAACATATTACTTCAACTCGCAGATACACCTCGCTTTTGCTTCACATGCAATTAGTACCACTGTCCCTAGAAGAAATCTGTTTCTCATCATTTGGCCTTTGGCATGCAATTTCAAATCTTTGTCTTTTTTCCGCCATTTTATTACAGTTTATTTAACGTCAACTGGCAAACTGCAAAATAAATTAACTTTTTTAAAACTTGAAATTGTTTGTACATATGCACAAATTTATGCTTGCTGGTCAGCAGCTTCTGCGATTATTGCCACTAATTTTGTCAATCTGTGCGCTGTTTTTATTGGTAATTTTTTTTAGCAGCTGTGGCTGTTGCTGCTGTGATTTCACAGCCACTTGACCGCTTAGAAATTAGATACCTCAACGCTTTAACGTCGACTGCCAAGTAAAAGTTTTTGCAACTTTAATTACAGGTTTTTGGCCGTGAAAATAAAACCGAAAAAGTAGTCTTACCGACTAACTTCATAGTCAAGGTTTAACTGGAAGGCTATGCGAACGTTTTTTTTTTACTACACTTTACTTCAATGAAATGCTGGCAATCACATCACACATTGCCCTGTGGCAAAATGAGATTGTTGCAAAGAGAGTGCGATAGAGGCAAACAGTAACAATACCAAAGTATGTACGTGCATACATACATATGTATTTTTAGTTAACGCGAAGACGCAAGCGTACTTAAATACTTATGTATTTAACTTTAGCACTTGTATAAAATTTTATTTAGATATAAATTTCTATTTGCTTTGTCTTTTTTTTTTTGTTTCTGTTCTTTTCAAACACACATGTTTGCCATTTTTTCACCTGCGCCTCGCTTTTGGGCCATTTGTGTTTACTTAACGAGCGCAATAAATTGCAATTTGCTTACCTACTTCATTTAACCTATTTTAGAGGGCCATAAATATTTCCATTGCCACAACATACGATTTTCCATTTTTACACTAGTTTTTCTAGTGTTGTTTTTTTCTTGTACTATGCAGAATTTAAGCGTTTGACTTTGTTTTGTGTGTTTCTAGTTTGTCTACGCGCCAGCGGCTGCTCGCGTACATAGATCTCCAACCGCTTCCTGCTGTTTCTTGGCTCTACGATGGCATTTAGCAGTGTCTTTTTGTTATTACTCGTGCATGTATTGTTTGTGGCGATCTTTTGGAGGTGATTTTATTACAAGTTTGTGAGTTTAGTGTGCGCCAAGTGTGGTGATAATGCGAGTAACCAGCCCGAAGGGAAGTGACAGATAAAAAAAAAATAATAATTTTTTTTTCAGATTTGCTAATTTCCGCTTCTTTTTATTGGAATTTTGACCTTTGTTTTTGGAATTGAAGTTTCTCAAAATGTCAATACCTCTAGGTATTTATATTGATGTTTCAAATTTGATCACGCTCTTTAAATTACTTAAAGGCACACCTGAATAAATGAATAAATATATATTTGACGCTTACACTTCTTCTAAGTAGTGTTTGGCCGAACTTCTCCTTTAATTTGTGGTCTGCGCTTTGATGTTAACAGGTGATTGAAGGTACCTAGAATTTTACGCCACCTCCGAACGGCAATTGGGTTTTAAGAGAAGCCTTTTCAAGGCAGAAAGACATTCGGAGGTTTGTAATTGCGTTTTCTTCTTTTAATGTGTCTCGGACCAGAGATAGAGCGTAGGTCCCATGTAGTGCTAGTACGCACTTCTAACTACTCGCCTGCAGCGGCCCCCAGACGAGTTATTAATTTTCGAAAGTAAATGCTAATAAAACGCATACACATTTTTTGTAATAGAACACTGCATTATTCAAAGGACTACTTTTAGAATTACTCCTCTACTCCAGAGTTGGATATTTATTCGCATAGGCAAGGTATTTCGCATTGGTCTACAGAAAATTTTAACGGTGTGAAGTCGTATGATCTCGTTAGCCAGTAGATGATAAGCCTGGGAAAATTATCCTATAATAAAGCCATATTCGGTCGAGTTGAAACCACATACTGTACAAATCATAATCTTCAGTGGCAAACTAAAAAAAATCGGTTACAATACGAATATACCGCTTCGAATTGACGATGACGAGCACCCCATCCTCTATAACGAAGAAGTAAGGCCATCACACCATGCCTGTCATCACAAGACCTCCACAAATTATTTTTTAGCTCCAAATAACAAATATAACCGTCCCCCGGACCGACCGTCCTAATTTCTGACAAATTTCCTGTGCCTTGTGCCCGAAACGTGGCCACATTTCAATTTGTACTACTGTAGTAGGATTTTAGAATCTATTTTCATAAAAGCCATACTGTTGTCTAAAAAATACATTTGATTTAACAGCTACAGCCAGCAGATACCCATTTATTCTTCCCATTGATTTTGTCCCGTAATTAATGCTACCCGGACCTGAAAATCGTAGCACTTCTGTTTAAGACGGAACTTTTCCACTACCCAGTTCGGGATGTTTATGAAACCCTTTCGGGAAATTCGCCAATTAATGCGATGATTCGTCAGACACCACAATGTTCCGGTGGAATGGAATTGACATAACTGTCCATGTTTTGAAGAGGTTCGAAGATTTCGTATTCGCTCACCACTTAACAATGAACCAGTCAGCGACATTGAGTATGGCAAAGACTCTAAATGAAGCCAAATACTGCTAATTCGGCTAAGCTATAAACAGTTGACGTCAATATCAGCCAACGGTAGGACCAGGAAACGTCTTTTTTTGAAAGGGATGGGCAAAGAAAAAAGGGGCGTTGAAAGAGTTGGTTTCAGGATACAAGCGAAAAGATGGTCGGTGTCACAAGGAGTGTCTTCACAAGCCGGATATGTACATATGTATTGGTTGGCTTTATCTGCATACCGTTAAGACCTATGCATATAATTCAGCCGCAAAAATTGTGACTTTATAAATTCCACTCACATGCTACACGTTTTTTGGCTAATTCAGAATTATTTTTCCATACATTCACTTATGTGTACAACAGATTTATGGTCCTTTCAAAACCCATATCCACACCTTTCGAAAATATTTGTGTGTACAATATTTGAAAATTAAGAAAATCATTGAACATGCCACAAGTATGCACATACGTACATACTTATGTAAGTACACATGCTCATATGTTTCTAGAAATTTATATCTAGCAGCAACCATGCGCTTGCACTAAACAATAATGACTTTATATCTATGTACATACATACATACATAAAAGCCACTTAAATTCAGTTCACGAATGACTTAATTTGGCAACAGCAATTTGACAGCCGCGTTGCGCTTAAATTTTGCCTAAAATTTGGGTGGTAAACAGCCCGAAGTGGTCAACGAGTTAGTTGAGCAACTCAACAGTAAATCAATGCAACATTGTATCCAAGTAGGTGCTTACTTGGTTCATAAAGCTCGTTACATATGTGCACATATGTGTGTAAACAGATATATTTTCATAAATATGTATACATATATACATACGCAGGAATATTCACAATGTATCGGTACAAATACATGCTTTAGGCATAACCGCCTGCAGCAAATTTAGGGTAAGCTACTTTGTTAGCTTATAACAAAACATAACCCAGGACAATACATCTATATTTGTGTAGTATGTATGCATGTGTATGTACGTAAAAGCATATATATAAGCTGAATTTTTTTGTAAGCGAGCGACAAAAGAACGCTCAACTCGGGTAAAATTTCTGTTTAGCTACTTAAGCAACACTGCTGGTAGGTGGCAAGGAACATATGATTAGTTCATCGGGATTTAGACACAAAAAACAATAGAAATTAGTAATTATGCGAGGTATTTGCGTAATATATATACGTATTTAAAACATAAATCACGTATATACGAAAACAAAAATTTCCCTCTCCACTTTCCCATTAGCGATTCACAATAGAGCAGTTTTTTCACTTAACAACACTACTCTTCAGGTCGCGTATGTTTTAACCGACCTGGCTGAACTCGGATAAATAGCCGAGTTTGTGTTGTTGCTTTGCGTGTATTTCGTCATTTAAGCGAGTGTTCTTTTGTAGCTCGGTTGCAAAAGAATGAACCTATTTTTAATTTTAATTCCCATACTAATCGGACATGATAATCGAAAATGTCTGAAAGTTTTTACGTGTCTTATCGCCTTTCCATTTACAATAATATGTCTACCTTATTATGTTGGTTTGTAGCAGTCGTCTATAAGGTACACTTAGGAAGCCGATTTAGCCATGTCTGTGCGGCCATACGTCTGTCCGTCCGCGTAGACGATACCTCATAAAAAAATTTAAATATGTCAACGAAATTTGATGTAAAGATTGCCATTCACCCAAGTTAGGTTGGTATTGAAAACGGGCGGTAACCACGCTAACTCCCTTATAGGGGTGTTTTCGAAAAAAAAAATGCAGAAACTAC
>NW_016182699.1:0-5808 GCF_001687245.7 Rhagoletis zephyria | reverse complement strand
CGCAGTGTGGCGCGAATTATTGAAGTATCACGTTCTGTGTGAATTTCAAGCAATGTATTATCAGTTGGGCAGTTACAACAATGTTGCCATTTTACATCAGTATGGCAGTAATGCCGCTTTTATTACGTGCCTCGAACAGGCCCAAATTATGTATGTACAGTATGAACAAAAAATCAGCAAAAAGACATTTATGCAAGACGCAGACGTTGAGTAGTATAAATTCTCCTTGAATCTAAATAAAAAAAAATTCACCACGGTTCAAGCGAAGCCATTTACACAAACTCAAAATGCCAGACTTTCGAATTCATTAACAGCATTGTGAAAAGTTATTGAAAAACTCCACACAACACCCGTACATTTATTAAATGCTCAGACATACTTAAATACATGTAAACATATGAGCAGCACAGAATAATAAAAATGCATGCAAACACTTAAAAACTGTAGATTCTGTTCATTCTTAACAATTACCAATTTACATAGCTCATATTTGCATACATCAATTTTATTTATCAAGCCAATTTACTTACATATGTAATTCTAAACCGAAAGAAATCAAAAGTAAACGAAATGGCTGTTATGTTGTTTTACATACATACATACATATGTATAACAGAAAAAGTCAAATAAACAATTTTTTTACAATCCAGCTACGTAAATGCTTATATAGATCGCGTCTTAACTGAAGGATTCTCCATTACTGAATTATGATTGAATATATGATTTTACTATTTAATGCAAATTTGTAAAATGTAATAATATAATCTTTATATATATTTAATGATGAATGCTTATGAATTAATGAATAATGTAAAATAAAAATGAAATAAAAAATAAAAAAAGCTTTAAAAAAAATATGAAAAGTGGTGTTTGTAGTATTAGCAAAAATCAGTTGTTGTTGTTGTTGTTCCAGCATACAAATTCCCCAAAAGAGTATATGGGGAGTGATGCTGTTGTGACAGTCCTTGACTTGATATGAAGCTGGGTCGTTTCGATTACGTAGACGCGACATATCAGTTCTCTGATTCTGCGATCGAGTTCAAAAAGGATCTTAATGATTATTTTTAGTAGATGTAAACCAGAAAATACTAGCCAAAAATCTTAAACTTTATTCCTTCTCACTTTTTATATCCGATCGAAGAGTGGACCTGGGCAGTTATTTGAATAGCCGAATATTCTTTAAAGTGAGTTTGGCTGGTAGTTACTCTTCTGTGCAAACTGACGCCAATTGGAAATACGAATGAAAAATGTCATTTCCACCTGGTCTATCCATCTTAGAGGAAGCCTCCCTCTTCACTGTTACCAGTATCGTGATCCGCGTGCAGATGGCAACAGATATATGTAAATAATTTTAGTCACGTTGCTATTTACATTCCAATCAAGGAACACAGTATTATGTTGTGAAAGCAGTTCCTAGTAGAGTGCTGCAGATGTGGACACCCCAACAGACCACTGCTTGTGGCAGGACCCTCGCCAAGGCACGACAAGACCTTGTATAAAAAAAACGAATAATGGATGCATAAGCAATTTATTCAGGAATAATTCGTTATTTGCAAGTAAGTACATTACGGTTGCAACTTTATTCGAATACTTATCTAAATAACAAATTATTCGAATAATCTCTGATAATAAAGGAAGTGAAACAATAAAAAAATAATTTAAATTAAATGTTCTTTTAAAAAACAACAAAATAAAGACTAAGTTATTCCGAAGGACTTTTGAAAATTCGATGCTAAGGCTAGTAATACGCGGTAACTCAACACAAAGATAAATCGAAGAAGTAATTTTCTCGGTATATTTATCTGATGAACCTTTATTATTATTATTAGCGAAGCTTTGTATCTAATAATACCTACACAAATTGCTAATTCGTTTTTTTAGGGAGACATTTTCACCCCTATTGCGAATGTCGACTGGCAGTAGATAAACGACTATTAAGCGATTATCGATTATCGATGCTATTGCGAGTGTCGCTTAGTCGCTCAATTAGCGACTGTGAATACTTTTTAATCGCTTATCCTTCTATTGCTGTTTTTTAGTCGTTGGAGTTTGCGTTTATAAAATTTACATAAGAAAGTGGTACTATAATGGATAAAAAGTAAAACTATGTTCACATATCAATATTATCTCAATCAAAGCTCGTTTTTTAATCACCCCGTTTACACAGGCAAATCTCAGATTATTAGCCGTCAAATTTGTTGTGCTTGTCATTCACACATCTCAAGGAAAAGTTATGTTTCTTCTCTGTGCCACCGTGATCACGTTTTTCTGCTATAATAAGCAATATAAATATATTTTAACTTAACATTTTATTAAAAATGCCTTTACAAACCTCTTTTACTTGCTAGCGTACATTTTTGTTTACTTTTACATTTGGCGTTTCTCTTCTCTTTCGCAAAAACAATCGATAAAACTAGGATGGACACCGAAAAGTTATCGGTTAAATCTGAGATTATTTTATAATTACAGATTAACAAGGGACGAATTTTATATGGCTAATCTCTTGTTATAATTACAGATTAGGGTGTTAAGCTCGAAAATGAGGATAATCTACTTATATGTGAACCTAGTATAAGTCAATTGAACTGGAAGTTGTAAAAAATTGTGAAATATACATATGCATGTGTGTGTCTGAATTACAGATCAAAAATTATAAGCAACAAACGGCAACTTGCGCGGTTTGTCTGATGCAGGAGAGTGAAAACATAGGCAAAGGAATTTCCGGAAAGAGTAGGGTAGGAAGCTCCGCTTCTATTGGAAAAGATACATATACAATATTTCTTGTGCATATAACTCCGGCTACGCCATCCACAGTGTTTTTGCGCAGAACCAACATCAAAAGTTTATACAAAAAAACTGCATAATTTATTAATTGACTAGTGCTCGGAAATTTGAAATCTTTATTTTAAATTAAAGTTGAATTCTTTCAATACACTTGTTATGTTGTTATGTTAAAGTTTTTAAACTCGGGTCACGCATTTGGACACAAAAACCCAACATCATTGTACAAAAAACTTAACCGTACCGTATTTCTTAAACTTCCATAAAGTTTATTAATGAGGAAAACAGCTTTTCCTGCAAATCATGTAAAGCCTAAAAACCGTGAATCATCGGGAACGCAACTTTTGTTCATAAAACTCACATATGTACATACACCTTCCAAGTCCAAGGGATCCGACGAATCTCGCAATTCCCTCCTTGCTTTAGCCAACTCTACTAATCTATTAGCTTCCGCATCATCTTCCTCATCACTAAACCATATTTCAACTGTGTCCATTTTTTAAATTTAATAATAAAAGCAATTATTTTAAAAATGATGTAAATAAAACACTCAAGAAACAAATGTAAACAAACAAACAGCTGTTTACAATTCTGTCAACCATTCACAATAGTACAAATTTTTATCGATCAAGTTACACAATAGCAAAATAAAAGATGATCGACTCGATCGACAAATTTCTATTCTACTGCCAGTCGACACTCGCAATAGGGGTGTTTTTTTGCATTTCCAACAATTAATCACGAGTGCATTTAGTCAATTTGAATTGTATTAGTGAATTACCTGTTGACTATCATTTCTGGGATGTTGTTTTTTGTTGTTGCCTCATTAAACGAGAAGCCCATAACGCCGAAACAATAAACTTATAAACAGTAGCTAGCACAATAAAGCTACTATGTTACTTTGATAATGCATTCTTAATGTAAACATATGTAGCGTTACAATTGTTTAAAGTTGCCTTATCTTCCGCTTTTATCATTAAGCGACTCACAGTACCCATATTTATACCCATATACAGAGATGACTTGTTTACTATAGATACATATGTATATTCACAATTAGAGACAGATATTTGAATATAAGTGTTACTGTTTGTCAAGATCAAGGTAATATGTGCTTTGGTGCTTTGAGGAGCTAAACATTGTAAAACTTGTCGTAGAGAGGTAGGGACATTAAATTATCTACATATCGAACGTTTAATAATATAGAGATGTATTTAAAAACTTAAGTTTTTGGAGATTTCGTTATACAATTAATAGGCTTGATAAGTAGAATATGTTCAGTTTAACAGATGATTCAACCCAAATATGGCGAAGATATGTTTCTTTCCATCTCTCCTTTATTGGATCTTATCAGCATAGATTTAATCCAGACAAGTCAACCAGTGAGCAGATTAACACAGCGCGGCTAATCCTGTAGCTCGTTTCTGTAACTTTTCTCTATCGATTATTTCTCTACTGGTAGAGAATATACGTCATTCTCTACTACTCATTAGCAGTAGAGAACAGGGCGGCGAATTCATATCTCAATTCGCCTTGGTAGAGAACTGTTACAGAAACGAGCTACTAGAAAGAACATCGCGCTTTCACCGTTTTTTAATTGGCTTTTGGTAGCACGAAAAGAGGCTGTCTCTACGACGCTATGTCTAAATTTCGGATCCCGAAAACTCATACGGCTACGTAGAGTGACGTTGAGTACACGTTTCATCTGCGTTCAAATTGAGATAAAGTTTCCTGAGGCGTTCGAAATCAAATGAGGTTTAAGGCAGAGCCACTAACTTCGTGCGACTTATTTACTCAGATATTGAAAGTGGTAATACAAGCTTTCCACTCGGATCGCAGCAGGACCATATCTATACGGTGACCAGATTTTTGATTTCAGGTGACGATATATGTACATATATGCATAGTAAGGTAGGTATGACTCTTCGAATAGGTTTGCAACCCTCCGCTGGTTTGGCCATGTCGTTCGAATGAACTCATACTCATACTCCAACCTTGAAAGTGTTCAACTCAGAACCCGCTAGCGGCCAAAATTGTATGCCCGTAAATTAAAAAAAAAAAATTTTATCAACTCATGCAACGCAGGTCATTAGGATAGCACGCCGCTGTGATGTAGTGGTTAGCAGTGCGCGCTACCACTCCGCAGGACCTGGGCTCAAGCCCTCGTCAAAGCAACATCGGAAAAAACATAGAAAAAAGGGGTTTTCTTAACAGCGGCCGCCCCTCGGCAGGCAATGGCAAACCTCCGAGTGTATTTCTGGCATGAAAAACAGCTTCTCATGAAAATAAAATCGCCGTTCGGAGTCGGCGTAAAACTGTAGGTCCCTCCTCTTTGTGTGACAACATCAAGGCGCACGCCACAAATCGAAGGGAAGCTCGGCCATACACTAACATATGTGTACATGTGCTAGCGCCAATATATTATTATTATTATTATTATATGTATGTATGTACATATGTATATAAATGCAGCACTTTATTATACAAAGCAACTGATCGATAATTGATAGAGGTGTTAACAAAAAGTTGACATTTATCTAAATTAAGGTCAGGGGCCGTAGAATACACCATTTTCCCTGTCAACCAAGCATGTAGGTTTAGCTATCTTAATAATTTGCTTAGAGCAAACAAATGCGACGAGCAGCTCCAGATATTTCTATACGAAGTGCTCATGGATAGTACAAACACAAGTACAATTTACAACAGACTTATATATGTAAGTATGTATAATCAGCACAAGTAGGTATAAGTCTCTTCAACAAGCATTTTTAACTCAGGGCGCCAACGGTTTATGCGATACCTTTCCCACTTGACGTACGTATTACTTTCCTGATACAGCTTGACGCGCATAGACGTGCGAAGATCGCCTGCTCGAATTTACTATTTCAATTAATTATCATTCAAAAGGTGTAACTTGCAAGTTTCTCCCGAAAATAAGTAATAAAACCCCAGAAGACTCAGTTCAATTAAAACTAAGTCAAGAAAACGAATATAATTAGAATAAAAAATAAATAAAATACTTAAGAA
>NW_016182698.1:0-5809 GCF_001687245.7 Rhagoletis zephyria | reverse complement strand
CATGGGCAGAGAGTCCACTCTAATATTGTTGAAATGGCTCTGAGTCTGTTGTCTAACCAGGGTGCGAACTATAACCGACTTTTAGCTTCAAACGCTAAACGGTTAAGTAGGATATCAAGCAACATTGATGGGCCTTCAATAAGTACTACTAAAAGTCGTATAGGCAACCTAGAAATAATTTTAGATTCCTCCAGCGAAAGCGAAGGCTCGGATGTAGAACCTGGACACATTAAAAATGTAAAATTAAAGCACAATTGAAGGCCTATCTTAAAGAAAAACGAGCTTATCTCGGCGAAAATCCTCTCCATTGGTGAAAAACTAAACTAATATACGACAAATTGACAGAGCTGGCCCGCAAATACTTGAGCGATCCACCCGCCAGCGTTCCAAGTGAACAATTGTTCAGTGCAGCCGGCCTTATAGACGAGCCTCCAAGAAATCGCCTCATAAGAGAAAAGGCAGCAAATTTAATTTTTTTTCCCCTTTGAACTTTCACTACTAGATTAGAACACTGTATAGGTTAAGCACTTGTTCGTACAAAATTTTTAATTAATAAAAACGATGTCTGAAGTTGGCAATATATCTTTTTTAATGTTATTCCTAACATTCGCATGCCAAAAATTCGCTTTCGCGAATGTGAAAAATATCACATTCGAAACATCCCTAGTACAGAGTTAGCAAAGTCTGTGCGACCATCGACACATACATACATACATATATACATAAGTATGTAACTCATAATCTAAGAAAATTAATTAGGCTTTTTTTTTTAATTGCACATAGTATTAGGCCCCACAAAACTTTTAAAAAAAAAAAACTTGAAACGAAAGTCTTATGATTCCTAGTTATATAAGACATAAATTTAGTAAATGTATCTACATACAATATACATAAATATCTATTGTAAATACATATTTTATTATGCTCCACAATTATTTTTTCATAATTTTTTTGCATTAATAAATCATGATAGAAAAATACATACATAAGCACACATGTATTCAAATGTTATGAAAAGGACTCTTTACTTTGAAGTATTGAACTGTTCTTAAATTCATATAATACATTTGTATGGGCATACACATATGCATGAATGTACATGCATTTGGACTTACACTCACCATGCACAGGTATGTAAGTTGGTTAGCTTGTATAGCACCTGATCATACCGAATGACCAAAAAAAAATGCAGCGAAAATCGGATGGATCGGATCGGACGGAGGGAAATTGCGTTTGATGCGATCGTTTTGGCAATACATATTTAAAATATATTTATATAAATTCGAACTCATAAAAACTATACTCTCTAGCATTACGGAAAATCGACGTCATACTCTATCGAAGTTAAATTGTAAATACGTACGTAGGGTTCAAACGTACTATGGCAGGAATAAGCAGGAAGTCAAATTTTATAAACCGTGTTTAGACCCTTTTTAACATATACATGTATGTATGTATGCATATGTAGCATCCGCATTGTTAATTTGTAACTTTTTAAACATTGAAATGTTTATTTTCTTTACCGCCTATTCGCAATTATTCGCCAAGAATGCCAAAAGTATGACCCATTACCAAGCACTTTCATTCAAGAGAAGTCCAATTTTTGGTGATAACCGATATTAGTCTCGGTTTAATTGATTTGCTAATGTGAAAGACAACAAGCCTTCGTGAAGCTTACGAAATTCATTAGTTACTATTTACATATGTACATATGTATATGTAAATAACTCATGGTAAAAAGTACAGGTAAAAGCTTAGAGTTAAAAGTTACTAAGTCCATTTAAACAAATTTTACAAGAAGGAAAAATCAGCTGGAGAAGCAATTGAAAAAAAAACAGCTTTTTATCCGCGGCAACCACAAAAATGAAGTTGCCAATATATAAATTTAGCAACTCCAGCCAGCCAGCTTCCAATTAGTTGCTAGTTTTCATCTGTAATACCTTATCAGCACAATAATTTCTCTTGCCTCCTATATCAATATATCAGTTTTCACAAGAAATGGGCCTAGCAACTTTTAACTCTAAGCTAGTGGTGTACATATTTACTTAATTAATTTGCTATACAAATCGCATAACAATTAAGCATTGTTTTAAAGTTAAATAATTACAAACTAACAATCTGCAATATTAAACTTTTAATCAGATAAATTTTACATTAAGCCTTTCTCATTAGCACATCAACAACATACATATGTACCTACATTAATAATTTCAACGAAAAAAAAATGCGTCAGCGTTTTCAATTTGCAAAACACCTTTTCTACTAAAGAGCAACTAAAGTCTGACAGCTGAAATTGAGACAATTTTTCCAAAAGTAGTACGTACACACATAAAAACATACATATGTACGAGAAGATAAACGAATTAGAAACTAGGCACTACCACGAAACTGAAGTTGCTGATTGTAAATACTGACTTATGTATAATCTATTTATGTATTTAAAAACGAATCATAAAAAAAACACACAATTACCAAGAAATCTTTAAAATACAAGCTAGTAATAATAATAAAAAAAAAAGTAAAACAACTTTAACAACGCACTGCAAGCACTGAGGAATTTGATTCAATTTTAATATTAGCATTTAAATTATAATGAGGGAGAATTGGGAACTCTTCAGTAAAACCCACTGAAAACGAGCAAAAAGTAAATATTCGTTTCATTTCCTTTTTCAAATGCAGTATATACCAATACATACTATAAATAATTTAGACTTTGTAGTTGTATATTTCACGTGCCTCTTCAACCTTTCTCGATTTGACTAACGCGCGCGCGCCTTGGATTCTCTGATGCACTGGCTCCGCATGCGAGAATTTTATATAGCGCGCAACTAATAGGTTTTATTTCATATAAAAAAAATGTGCGTGTATTTAGATTGATATTCAATTTAACTATAAGTTTACAAAGACTTACACCTAATAAACAAAAAAAAAAAAAACAAAAAACAAATAACAAATAAGAAAATACTCATAAATTTAAAATTTTTGGAACAGATAAAACACACTGTAAATAAATATGTATACTAAATTTGTGCATTTGAAACTAATCTCATTAACAAAATCAAATAAAAAATAGAAAACTTTTTTGAAAAATTAAGAACGCATATGTCATTGTATTGGGTACACAAGTGCAGGTAAGTACAAAAGGCAATCGCAATTTGTAAGGCATATCGTCGCCTGGGTAAAATATTGTCGTATATCACATATTCATGATTATCGCGAAAACGCGATTTAAATTTGGAGACCTATTACTCGAAAAGGCAACGGTAGACTTTTCTTAAAATTTCAGGGATTATTGATCATTTCATGATAATTTATAGAATATATAATAGAGTGCGAGTTCCAAATTGCATGTTGCTTATAAGGAGAATCGACTATTTGCGCGCTAAAACATAACCTTTAATTAGGTAAGAATTATGTGACTATCGAATATTATTTGTCAAAGGTCTGTTGGAAAAACTGGATGCATCGATAGTTTCTTTTTAGTTTTTCTTAAATTTTTTCGAGTGTAATATTTTTTTTTTTTTTATAAAACGGCTTATTATGATTAAGTTCCGTATTTTCTTTTATTACTTAGCAGAAAAACACACCAAATAACTTTGGACCGGTTATATTATGCCAATACTACTATGTGCTCGAAAACAACATTTATTTTAATTTTGTGATAATTGTCAAAATTTGCACGCGGCGAAACGAAAATGAAATGGAATATGAAATGGAATGTGAAATGTGAATGTTGACAGCCAAGTTGACAAATCAAATAAGAATAAATTCAAGGGGAATTTAATATCTATTGTTGAGTGGGACTTGGCAAGCAATATATCGTTAGTATAGTATGAAAAGGGTGTAACTTACATCGTCGCTGAAATACAAAAAGCCATAAACAACTAAACATCCAAAACTCAATTTTTGATTGATTACGATTTTACACATCGTCTTATGCACTAGAAAAATTTAGTTAGTTGTGGCTTCTTTGCATTCAGCGACAATGTGAATTACTACGCCCTTTCCATACTATATTAACGATATGTTGAAAATTTGCGTTCACTTGCCTCAAAATATCAAAGCACAAAATAACACGATTTTAAACTAATTCGGATGGCAGCTACGACTTTCAAAACAGAATTTTCTTCGAAATTTTTTATTACTAGAAAATAACAACTTATTCGCCATATCCTAATAGAACCTCGGTATAAGCACTAATTTTTCAAACAAGTCACAGAAGAAAGGATTCAAAATGAATTACAAAAACTAAAATCGAAAAACGCTGATGACGTTAAAGGTTCTTCAAATGCTGAAATAACCAAAAGAATGAGAATGAAGATTTTTTTTTTTTTTGAAAAAAAACGGTGTTTAAACAACGATCTTGCCATGATGCTAGATTGTGAAGATGAAAGTCAGGACATCCGACATTTGCAGGCTCGATGCAATTCTGAAAAAGGAATTATTGCACCGCAATAAAAAAAAAAATAAATAAATATAACTGAAGGTCCTTTCAACTGGGTGCAGCGTCAATCGAAAAGAATTTACAATTTTGTTAAGTTTAAAGTTTTACAAGTTTGTCGCCTCGAACGAGTAGTTATTGAGTGGCGCAGGTTTGAAACAGGCTGTAACCAACAGCAGGCAGCAACATCACTTTTATATATACAATGTTCCAATTTTTAAATTCAAGTATTAAAGAAAAAAATATGCTAAAAGTTACTAACTTTTCCATTTTTTATTTACCCAAATCACCTAATTTACTGACCTAAATTATTTCTTAAAAATACTTCGCATCCGCGGATGTCTAAAATTCCACATTCGCAACATATTGCGAGAAGTTATTGCACAAATTTTATACGATTTTCAAAGTAGGTCATTTATCAAAAACACCAAAAATCAATAAAGTGTTTACTGCCTTTATTGTAGATATACCGAACAAGATACTGATTTACCGCCTCATCTGAATTCGTATTCTGTCTGATACCACCAGAGCTGGGTGGTAATGATTCCTTTAGGAATTAAATCACTCTCAATTACAGGGAATTGTAACCAGTAATTAATTCCTTCGATTTATTGCGTTTTCAATTCCTATTCAGCAAAAAGTAAATTTTCAGTTCCTTTCATGGGAATTGGAAAAAAATTACATTACTAACACGTAATTAATTACAATATGCAATAAAAAAATATATATATTACATTTGAAATTCTAAGAAATTTAAAAATTTGTTGTTGTTGTTGTTGTTGTTGTTGTAACAGCATACAAATTCCCCAAAGAGATTTTGGGGAGTGTAGCCGGAGTGACACTCCTTGGCCTTCCGACTGTCGTGGGAACGTGAAAGTTGTCAATTCCTTTGCTGTGGACTGAAGGATTTAATTACAAACACAATTAATGAGGATTGTGATTGTAGTTGTAATATAATTGCATTTACCCAGCTCTCTGGATGCCACAAGGTCGATAACTTTTGACTCGTCGCCAAAGATGTCTAGTCCCGCGTTCAAACCCTGTACCGACAAGAATAGCATTTTCATAGATTTTACGATAATCTAACCTACGATGGTTTCAGTAATGAAACTAAATGGAAAATTATTACAAAACAAATAAATTTCAAGTAATTTCAAAATATACCGTTTTATTCAAACTTTTGGCGCTTACAATTCATGAGAACTTTATAAAGCTTAAATTTTTCATAATTATGACATTCAAACATAATTAGATGCTGCATTTCAATGCATTTGGGTATCATAAAACATAATCATAGCAGTCAAGTAAAAAATTTTATAAAAAGTTTACATGATAAATAAATGTTGCACGCGCTTTTTAACAAACAAA
>NW_016182697.1:4377-5809 GCF_001687245.7 Rhagoletis zephyria | reverse complement strand
CTGTGATATTACTTTAGCTTGCAATCTGTGATACAAGTAGCCATAAGTAAGTTTATTTGTGTTATTTTGACAATGGTTTACCAGAAGTATAGATCTGTGATATATGTGGTAGATATGTATAGTTTTAGAAGCCGGTCTGTGATACCGTGCGTATATTCAGCCAACCAACGATAACTACGGGAAAGACAATGAGACCGAAACCACAAGTAAAGTAATAGGCCCGGCTTTAGGTCGTGAGTCGAAGCCACACGTAAGGCACCATAAACACTGGGGACAGTCCGCGCTCTTTAATTTTCTTACGCCCACGCTGCATGCTGCAGGCAACATCGGCGGAGGCGAGCCTGTAGCGCCAGCCTGTCAGGATATGAGTAGCACCCAGGCAACATCCAAGCAACATCATCGCAACACATCTCCAAGTCCCTAGCAACACCCAGCAAGTCGTGTATAGCAACGTATATGTTTGTGTGTTGGTAACAACAGAGATACACTTGCGTATGTATTGTATGTTAAAGCCACAAATGTTCAACTTAATGTGAATCTATGTGTGTATGGGTGTGAGTGGAGTGAAAGTTGGAGGGTGAAAGGATGCGTGTGCGTGTGGCCGTCAATCGTGTTGAGTGAAGGTGGCGTCGTGAAAGGAAATTTCAAAAGGCGGTCAAAGCGGTAGGGTACGATCACCAAGCGAAGATTGGCTTTGATCACATCGAAAAGTACATGGGCGACGGAAAGTTCAAGGACGGAAAGTTCTTTTTTCAAAAACAAAAAAAAAACCGAGAAATTTAACAGAAAGTCCCGGTAGCTATTGTGTGAAAGTTTCAACCCGTTAAAACGGATTAAAACTGCGTTTTTTTGTTTTTTTAAACAACAGCGAAACCCTGCCTAGTAGAGGTAAGTCTGTGCCGTGAAACTTTAGATAAACTTAAATAATTGAACGAAATGAAATTTAAATAAATTAAAGTAAAAATCCAGCTAAGCGATAGCATTAAATTCAATTAATATGAGTTCAAATGAAATAACATAAACTTGAAATTGGAGTAAAATAAAATAAAATTAAATTTAAATAAAATTAAATTTAAATAAAATAGAATGAAATGAACTCAAATAAAATAAAATTAATATAACTCAGAACTAAATAAAATGTACCTACATATGTACATATGTATGTATGTACGTCTATTGTGGATATAGATACATATGTGCGTGTGTTTGTTGCAAAGACGAACACAGGTGACAGGTAATAAGGACAATGGAAATAAGGTCAATTGACTTTATTTCCCACCCTGGTGCGAAATAAAGGCAATTGACATTATTACCTTTTCAAAAGCGAAATAAAGTCAACAAAAATTTGGAAATAAAGTCATTGACGCTATTTCCTCATTCAAATGGAAATAGCGTCAACAATGCTTAAAGTATGTCGATTCATAGAAAAAAA
>NW_016182697.1:0-2829 GCF_001687245.7 Rhagoletis zephyria | reverse complement strand
TTCAGCGGATTGAGAGGGAGAAAGGGAGGCGTTTACATATCCGCATACATCTATGTACCAGAGCGCCAGACGTCGCGGGAATATTTTTCCACCGCTCCATCATAGCGCTTCGCTGAGCGCAACATCAGTTCCAGTGCGCTCACTAGAATTTGGGTACCTGGGAGCAGAGGGGTGCACCCACGAGGCAGCCATAACCTCAAATCTTTCAATTTTGGTATTGCATTTTTTTTATGAATTTAGATTAATGTTCACCCTCGGGATTGTTTTTTTTACATTAATACTTATTTCGATTCACGATTTTAGTTTTAGTTAGACATTAGTGCTGAATTTTCTTATTTTTTACTATAATGTGAATACATAGGCTCATTTTTTCATCATTTCGCGTTATTAAAAAGATATATTAGTAATTTTCGCATTAAGTTATCAGGATTAGTGCAGTAGTTTTTGCTCACTTTTTTTTTCCTCACCCCTTGAATTTTTGAGTTTAAGCCGGTATCCAATTTAGTTTCACCACTTTATTTTAAATTTTTGTTTTGCGTATAATACAATATTAAAATTCTTTTTCGCTGCTAATTGAAGCACAGCTAGCGCGCACTCGATGATAGGTTTCTAGGAAATGAATTCCATATGTGAGACCAAGCTGACGTCTAGCTCAGTTCCAAGCTCCAATGTGTGAGCATTGGAAGTTATGATTATATGTGCATGTATGCTAATGACATTGCATTTCAGCTCTCCCATCTCCTAGATGCAGGCGCCTCCATCGGAAGAGAGATCGGTAAGTGGTAGAGTGTAAGTTATCTACATATAAACATGGAACCAATGTTTTAACATTCGAAGCGAGCGAGAGCATAGTCAGATTCAGCACCTTACTAGCAAAAATAGGAACAAAGAGGAATAGTTGGAATAATTTTTATATACGTATGTGCATACATATACTTTTCTTGTTATGAATGCAAGAGGAAAATATAAGCGGATAAATAAACTGCATTTATTGTCTTGATAGAGAAGAACATTCATAAGCATATATGTATATACATACAGTTCGTATTGTCACTGTTCAAATATTGATAGTAGTTTAGCGATAGTATAAATTACAGATATTGAATAATGAAATTTTTGAGATACCTTTGTAATTAAATTGTATAGTATAAATATACCTGTACATATTCATGAAGAAAGAAGATGGTTTGATAGTTTGGATTTATCTGATTGATTAGGGCATAAATATGAATAATTAGACGCAGTCTGTTGGTGTGAGGTGTTGCACGGGAGCAACTGAGGTACAGGGGTGTGTTGACGTATTAACGATACTGACATGCGACCTGACGGAACTTAGATCTACATACGTACGAGTGACAGGTTTAGGGGACCTTGCGGAGTAGTTGGAGTCGTGGCAAGGTCCATGGCTGCTCTGGGAATTGAGCAGATGGGGAGGGATGACTCCGCCTGACCGGACTGGTTTCTACTCTTCGCTTTCCTTCTATCCTTCGCCTACACTCTCCTCCTCTATAAGGCATGAATCAATTTTGTTTAAGTGGTTGCATACGAGGTAGGTGGTAAAGACCCCCCCACCGACGACGAGCTAGCCTGGGATCGCGAGCATGCCTTGGAGCCACCGTACCTTGCCCTGAAAGCCAGCCTCATAACAGTTCCTTTTATAATAGGTTATGCCGCTTCTTTATTGCTTTGGTTTAATTGTTACTTTACAAATTACTTTTGTGTTCCTTACTTCATCGCCTGATCTCGAACAATCTAATATTTTCTCTAACAGGAAATGTATGACTTGTTTTTTCCTGAAGTGCTGCCACCTTTTCACTAGCCTACTCATATTATTTCCCTTATACCATGTTCACACCGGCCTACGTATATTATTTCTCATATACTATGTTCACAACTCGGCCAGCCTGACCTTAGATTGACCTCGATCGATTTTTCGTCACACGATTCAAGCTATTAAGACTAGGTATTGCTATCTTCGTTGATAGACTCAGCCTTCTCATAACGCAACCATTTCCGCATTCTATTAGCTTCAACCACACCATCAAAGGGCAATTGCGTCAATTGGCAATTCTCTATATCTCGTATAACATACCGATCATTTCCAATGACCTTAAATACGACATAAGGCCCCTTATATTTCGGATCAACTTTTTATTCGTACCAGCGGTAGTATCAACGTTCCGTATGACAGCAAAGTCGCCGACAACGTATTTCTTCGCGTCCGTACTATGCTTAAGGAAATAACTTTGACTATATTCTTGCGCATTCTGAATAGCCCTATCAGCAGCGAGGACCTATTAAGAAATACGGACTTGAGTTACATGTTATATTCAGATTTAAAATTAGCTATAAATATTTTATTTTGAAATAACAGGTTACAGCAATAGCTTCTGTAATAAAACACACATTTTGTTTTTTTTTTTTTTTAATTCCGATAAAGGATTCGAAGGCTTTCGCCGCTTGGTTATGTTTTGAATTTGAATTCATTAAAAGCATGAAAAATCAACCTACTACACAAAAAAAGAGTTTGCGCAAGTTTGCGCCATTTGAAGTTATGATGTTTTAAGTGACACTACGTGAGAATGCGGGATTTCAGCCGCTACTAGTATCACTGGGCTTTTAACCCTATAAATAATAAATTTTAAACCTAACAAAAAACAATTTATATATTAGAAAACTAGACAACCGAACCTTTTACCTGATGTTTAATTTGTGAGTTTCTAATAATATTTAGAAAATTACCTTACACCATGCATACGGAATTACTAAGTAATACGATTACTGCACAAAATTAATATTGATACCTGCAATTCACACCGAACTTTTGGG
>NW_016182695.1:0-5809 GCF_001687245.7 Rhagoletis zephyria | reverse complement strand
TTATATACATAGTTAAATTGTAGGTTTATTCCTCAAGCTACTCAAACTCCCTTCGATTTACATATACGCGTTGCAAAAGTAAGTTTTAGAGTTTCTTTGATATACGTTCACAGTTTGAACTTTGCGCGAGTTTTTCTACAAGTAGCTTGTGGAACAAACCTTAACAATTACCTAGATAATTTCTTTGATTATTTTCATATTCCATCAATTTCTACTTTTTTTTCTTACACGGCGTAATAAGCGACAGTGAAAATATCTTAACAAAATTCATGAATTATTAAATAATCCTCTGGCTTTGCCAGGCTTCAATTTCAGGACTTCCATTTTCCCAACTATCTTAACTACATCAGCACTGCTGTTTATTTACTTACATCTGTATGTAGGTCATTGAGATTGTCAATCATGATGCCATCATATTTGCTTTACCTTTTGATTATTCAATCGCACCACTCACGCACTCGCTCGTTCCATTAACTTGCGCCAACTCATTTCTCCAACTATTTGCTAATATCTAATCATGTTTGTCGGTAAATCATTTCTCTGGTCTGACAAATAATTTCTATTGTTTATTTTGAGTACCTATGTACTCTTTTACTTGCTGGCACTGGGTTTTAAGTAGTAAACATAAACACATGGAATTGTTGACGCTGTAAAAATATATGTACGTACATATGTGTCCTAGACAATTCAATGTTTGGTTTGTGTTGCTGCTGGGCAATACGTATATAAACCTAAAGAGAGTGACAAGCGAAAAGTGGACTCAATGAGTGAATGATTATGGCATGCGATGAATGACAGGCGAGGCAATAAAGTGATTGTAAAAGAAGTTGAAGGAATGAATGAATGTCTGCTTTCAACTTCGGTTGACATTTTATTGCAATGATCAATCAACTACTACTCAAACATCTTTACGCTTTTATTTTGTCAATCTGTCTGTGCTATTTTCTAAGCTAAGCTGATAAAAAATGTTTAAAGTTTTTTTTTTAAAGCATGCACTTACAACATAGGTATACTTACACATAATATGCTTTGAGAAATTTTACTTCTATGTAAGGTTTACACTGTAAACACGTACTACATATGTACGTATCTTAATGCCTCGGAGTACATACTGGTTGGTTCCGGGATAAAAGTTTTCTCTCCCGCGTAAACAGTAGCGAGTTTGTCTTTGCAGACCACCTTCGTTTTAGCATAGGCGGTCCTAAGAGATCCTTCGGATACAAGCAAACGTATGTACATAGAAATAATTTGAAATTAAAAAGGACAGCCACACTTAACGACGTGCTTTCACAGCTGCAATTTTATGCTTATACATAAAAACATACATACATGTTTACATTAGTATGTATAGGATGGTACATCCTTTTTAAAAGACGAAAAAAGAAGAAACAAATTAATATAAATTTTGAATGCGCTGACACTGTATGAATATTTATATGTATCTATGTATGTATGTATACACGCAGATGTATGTATTCATACCAATGCACAATGGACCGGAAGACTGAAAGCCCAAAACAAATGTTAATTAAAAGCATAAAACATATACTTATTTAATCTAGATACCTTGGAGTATGCATAAAGAAAATATTATGACATTTGAAACATTTTGTTATATTCACAAACAAACTCAGAATCCATAAAATCTGAAAAAGCATGTCTAAGCCTTAGTTATGAAAACATTTGATCAATTAATAAATTAATATATTCTAACACCTAAATTCATAAAAACGTAAGGAAAACTTTAAGTGCTTTATAAATCGAAAATTTTTATAAAAATGTCACTTTATAAAGCTTTTAAAATATACTTTATTTTTTATGAATATAGCCATAAGACTACAGTTAAAGCTCTTGAATTTTTTTAAACTATCAATGAATGTTGGAAAACGTACTGTAACAAAATTTGTTGATAATTATTTTTTGTTTTGAAAGACATTTTAATTAATAAAAATTTAATATTTTAGTAAAGTATGCTATTCCGTTTATCGCCACTGCTAGCCACCGCTGTTAACAAAATATATAGCGAACTATTCTATAGCAAAAGATATCTTCATTGATTAAAATCGGCGAATAATTTGCGCTTTTTGTAATTAATTGTTAAATCTTCAAGGAAGCATGTGTTCATCTATGAAAATGTAAGATACACGGCGTATGAGTAACTTCCCCCTATGGTCACATCATTCATAGCATAAAAGAGAATATCGAAAATTACTCAACGGATTTGGACGAGGTTTTCTCTAATATATTCTGTATTGACAGGAGAGTGCCTTTGGTATTAGCAATTTCTATAGGGTTGCCAGCTGTCTCAAAAATTATAAGGTCCGCACCGTTCGTTGGATTACAAAAAATTGGGTGTTAAATGAAATGGATTACTAAAGCATAAATGTTTTATTTTTTTATAGGGTTTCCTACTGTTAAGAAAATTACTATATTCAATCATAATAGGCGAAGGTATCACTGTCAAAGTCTTTTCGGACCTAGCCTCTAGATGTGCAATAATGTATAATCTTTTCGAGTAAGGTTGCCAACTGTTTAAAATTATTAGGTATTCACCGTTTGTTGGAGTTAAAATGAGGTAACAAGTGAAAGGATGTGCAATATGTGAGTTGTCAAATGAAAGGACTTGGTCTCCAGATGTGCAGTAAGGTTTTAATATATTTAAATTTAAAAGACAATAAAAAGTAATAAAAAATAAAGACATTAACAAAATTTTAAATTAATAAAGTAATCTAATTAACGATGACTAAGTTAACAAAGGAATTAACGAAATGCTTTTTTTAAGTGGTTGAGTTTTTTCTTACGCTAATTAAATTATTTAAAAAAAAATAAAAAACAGTACAAATTAAAATAAAGAAATTAAAAAAAATAATAATAAATAAAAAAGTGGGGTATTTTATTCCTGTAGCGTCTTCCTGGTTGACCCTGGATACTGCAAGTGTGAAAATTTGCAGGCTACAGGTTAAATTTTGAAAGAATTTTTAAAATCCATTTATCAAATTTAGTCGCATGAATGTTTTTTTAAACAATTTAGCATAAAACGACCACTTGAAATTTTTCAATTAAATTATTATTTTAATTGCTTTAAATAATATAAATCAAATAATTAAGATGATAGGCTTAGTTGATAGATAGGCAACGCTACTCAAACATTTTCCGTTTGATACCCACAAATAATAAACGTAATTGTAACTTTTTAGAAGGGCGGCAATCCCACTCCAAAATATTTTTTATCTCTGCAAACGGTTTTTGCTTCACTATAAAATTGAAGTATGCTGTGGAGCTCTTGAATTATTATAAATTTACATATATCTGGCAACCCTGTTTTTTTTAATTTTTTCCTGAAACTTTCTACAGAAAATACCAAGTAGTAGGGGAGAAAATAAAACTTCAAAAAATTCAAAATACGTGCCTTCTCGGCTTTTTCATAATTTTTGGACACCTGGTACTTTTCGAGGTACCACGTATTTTGATACCTTAGACAATAAGCTATACCATGCAGTTTTTTGACGTTTAATTAGTCAATAAACAATTTTGGCCACTTTCTCTTTCTTCTGGCCCACTGTGCAACGCCTCTAACAACCACAATCGTGTACAGCAAAACCGTCTTTGGTTTCCGTTTGCCGTTGCATGTCCGCTACGTTTGTTGAACGCTTCCGCCAATATCAGGTTTTATGTGCGGCACATTGCCGTCCAATGGCTGATTTAATGTCTGAAACATTTGTGTTTTTGTGTAAGTATGAATGATTGTACAATATATGTATACATAACTGTTACATTACATTTATGTATGAGAATGGGCATAAAATAAATACCAGTGTCAGATAAATGTGCAGTAATAAATGGAAAAAGCAAGTAAGTGTAACAACAAGCGCCAATGGCTAAATAAATGTGGCACTTTTCAAGCGGAAAATAATGCTGGTACACACATATACCTGTAAATATATGAATTTAAATCCGGTTGTTAGTTTGTTTTTATTGGCGCATAATTTTTTTATTTTTATGAAAATTCGGCAATCGTTGTGTAGAAAGCGTTAATTGGTAAACCACTAATACTTTGACCATCAATACACATGCGAACGCATCAATGCCAACGATTGCCAGCAAGCGTCGATGCTAAATTCTTATTTGATGGCCACGTTGTTAATATGAAATCATTTAATTCTCTTTTGCGTTTATTTGATTGTTATCTTAAATAGTTACATAATAAAGGCCTGCAATGGTTTCTTCCTTCAAAAAAACTAATTAGCAATTTGGGTAGGTATTAGGTACCCAGATACGAAAAAAAATTATGTAAAACTTCCGCCAAAATTCTTTAGTGTTTAAAGCTTTCAGCAACATTTGTGCTGTACAACACTGTAGGGACGCTAAAATGACACAAAGAAAACGCTGAGATACGTGAACTTATCTTTGAGTCGTAAATTACGGATATATATACCATTTTTCTATACCAGGTAATTTTCCCAAGATAACCTTATTTTATGTTTGCATTGCGAGTGAAAGAAAATCAAACTTTAACATGGAAAATATTACTCATACGCCATGTAGGAGTATAGACGCGTTCGGCTATGTTACGCTATGGCGTTTGAATAACATTATTTCGTGCACCTTTTTCATTAGAATATTACTTCAGATTTTTCCTTGACCACTCAAACTTCTTGATTTAACCACCGATTATCATCATTAGTAGCAAGATTTTTTAGCAAAAAATTAATAGATTATTTTTTATGTAATTAACTTCTCTAAAAATTAAATCCATTGAATTGACGAAATAAATCGAATCTATTAATATGAGAGTTTCCACCTGTTTAAAAATTAAAAATTTATTTTTTAACAAATTATAAAAATTTTCATAATTAAAAATTCAAAGGCCAATGCCAAAAATAAAATATTTTATTAACAAATAAAACGAATTATTTTATAACGGGTATCAAACGAGGGAGGTTTAAAAAGCCTTGTTTCGAAAATATTTCCGAATAGTGTTGCCAAATGTTTAAAAATTCAAAATCAATTCAAGTAAATATTTTAGTACGGGCGTCAAATGAGACGGCCTTAAAATCTATTTATCTAAAATATTTTAAAATATGGTTGCCACCTGTTAAGTAATTCAAAATTATTATAGTTGACAAGTAAAATTAAATATTTTAATATAGTTGTCATATGAGAGGTTTATGAAATCTGTATTTCGAAAAGTTGTTTACTAGGATTGCCATCAGTTTAAAAGTTCTTGTACGTTGGCAGCTCCTCTAGCATAAACTAGTTGAAAAACCCCTATTCTCATACTGACATTTGCTTGAGCTGACATCACCGTAGACTCCACGTAGCTGCACTTTAATCGATTTATTTTGCATTCATCACTTTGAACATTGGCTTGCGTTTTCATAGTTGTTTACTTTCATTTTAAAAAGCATAATTTATAGAAAAACGACAAAGAAATCATTTGACATTTCATTTCGCATGCTGCATCGGTCATCAAAAAGAGCAATTAAGTAAACACAATTTACCTGACCATTGCCCATTATGCCGCTCATTAGTGCCATCTACCTTCCTGCTGTCGCTGTCGCTGCCGCTGTTAGTCTCGTCGTCTCGCATTCATTCAGTATCTCATTGCAGTCAAACACTCATTTCCGTAGGATATCCGCTGTCATGGCGTTTGCTCATACCGACCGCAGTCGTTAACCTCAACATCAACGCTTCATNTGACCATTGCCCATTATGCCGCTCATTAGTGCCATCTACCTTCCTGCTGTCGCTGTCGCTGCCGCTGTTAGTCTCGTCGTCTCGCATTCATTCAGTATCTCATTGCAGTCAA
>NW_016182694.1:2490-5810 GCF_001687245.7 Rhagoletis zephyria | reverse complement strand
AATTGTAATTTTGAATGTAAACGTGATTGTGAACATTAATATTAGTGATGTGCGCTATGGTGATTGCGATTTCTTATCACCGGCGGTTGAAATATCCCTCATCGCTATTTATTTTCTCTTTGGAAATGCAATTTACCTAATGGCGATCCTGCAGAAATAGAAGTAATTGAGCAAATCGGGGGTTGAAAGTAAAAAAATGTATGTAAATTCCATGCGTTGAAATTATAAATTTCCCTTGAGGATTTCCATTTTATCGATAGTGATCTCATTTTATGTTCATTAATATGAACTGACCTATACACTATTAATGTTTTATCATCATTGTCTTCATCTTTGACAAAATTACACGGTCGCCCGGTATTTATTTTATTTTTTTAAATAATTTTAATTATTTTTTTTTATAAAATTGTAGCTCATTATCAAACAAAAACCTTGCAAATAAATCGAAACTTGAAAGAATGAAAAAAATCAACAAAGTTTCATCAAATTTTCACAGTTTTTGTTCAGAATTTGTAGACATGTTTTGGGTTAACATTTTTGTAGTTGTAGCCCATTCATTCTAGTATAATAAGGTGCAAGTTTGAAGTGTCTAGAAAATACCACTGATTTTTTGAATTTTTCTGTTTGCGGTGTTGCGCACTTTCTTCCATATAACGAACGTTCGCATTTTATGTTATATGGATGAATGCGCGTGTAGCGTTGTTGTTTTTTATTCCAATACTTTAAATTAAGCTTTATTTTATAGTTTTTCTTAGACAATGATAAATGATGTACACAAATTTCAGTATGGAAAAAAAGTGTAACACCTTCAACGAAAAAAGTTCTCAAAAATCTACGCGAATTGAATGTACTATCTCGATCATTTAAACATCTCGGACTCGCCCACCACTAAAAATTATTATTTAAGTAAATCTAAAGTATATATTAGATGATACATAATTTCGTTTTGTAGCAAATATGAAATATAGGTATATCCATTTACTGAAATGTAAACGGATTAAGAATCAAGGTGCTAGAAGAGATTTGAGCGCTTGGTACAAAAAGTAAAGTCAATATTCATATAAAGTTTCATAAAAAATTCCTTGTGGTTTAAAGAATATAGCAAATGGTACATTTTACTAAAGCCAGTCTTCCGACATAAGCTACTAAGCCTCTATTCATACGAACACAAATATATGCGTCTACAAATAATGTTGATTATTTTAATTAAGTCCTAAGATAAGTTTGTGAATCTTATCAGTGTTCTATGTAAGAACAAAAAATCAATACCCTCGCCAATTAGAACTTTTGCTTTAAAAGAAAAATATACATAGCGCATTTACTCAATACTTGGTCTGGCATCACTGTTTAAGCATTGATGTGCTCTGCTCACTGTTGCCAAGGTCGTGCATTTTGCACTAAACTTAGTGCTTTTGGGAAACCAAAAAGCCAAAATAATTGGAATTCAATGCTTGGTGCGGTATTTAGTGATGCTTTTTTAATTTAAGCACACCGAATGCATAGGTACATATGTATGTATGTATATACTATACACTAATACTCTACATTAAGATGGAATTCATTTACTGAATAAAATGTGAGGAATAGGTAAATTAAATATGTTTTGCGTTGTTATAAATGTATTGAAATTAATTTATTAATAAAAACGTGAGGAAATGGATGTGTATATATACTTTTTACTGAATCAAAAAAATTAATAAACATGAGCTGCTGAGCATCCCTAGACTAGGTAATCAGAAGTCGTGTCGCTTTATTTAGAAATATGGGCAGATCTAATCTGTGAACGCAAGCAACTTGAGATGAAAACCGTGAAAAAGTTATGAGTTGAGCGGTAAACGTACCGAACAAACCTTTTGTAGTTTGGAAAGTTTTTAAACTTTTTAAAATTTATTTAGCGCATGCAGCGCTGAGAACAGATTTTATATAAACCGTTAACACGGGATAGAATTGATGACTGTTTGGCTTACAGTTCGCAAACCATTCAGAAAAGATATTGGTTGTATCTAAAATAAATGTCGACTTTTGTTTCTATCCGTACCGTGACAGTGAACTATTTGCTTAATCTTTTAAGGAACTTGTATGCGACGCTACGGTACGCAGCGAGTCATACGGTAAAAAACGTAAAAATCAACCTTTATTTTTTATTAACCACAAATATATACGTGTGAAGTAATTGCATATACATGTGATGAATATTTTGGTCGCTTGGTCCCTTCGCACTCACCTTGTACACACGCACTTTGATCTCCGTTAATGGAAATACTTAGGTTTTGATTTCAAACGTTATAAAAATTCTCTTAGTTTATTCACAAAATCATATATGATTATATATTTACATATATATATGTATATAGCTATATAAGATTTATTTGACGGTGGACTCGCTAGGACGCGTGCGCGTAGACCGGCGTTAATAGCTGAACTGCCTTTCGCATAATTTGGCACGATGATGGTAGGCGGCCGTGCGCGCTCGGTAATCATTTTCGGAGTTGACGTAGGTCAACTGCCAAACTGCTGCGGCCAAGGATTGCGCACACGGCCGTCGGATCGCGCTTTAAGCGGCGGCTTAAACATCCTCCCCGCCCTGCAGGAATGCGCTGCTTAGGGTCTCCTGCAGTTCTTTCAGCGCGCGGATCGCGTTGCCCAAGGCGCGGTTAGTGGTGCGGCCCTGATAGTTGCCCGTTTGCAGGCCTTGGGGGGTGGACGCAATCGTGCGTCGGGCGGTCTTCTTGAGCGGCGGTTGCGAATGCCTACTTGCGCGTATTGTGCGCCTGGTTGCGCGGGTTCTGCGCTTTTTGCTCCGGGCTCCCCTTGTTGGTGGGCGTCTTTACTCGCTTACGTGCAGGTGCGCGATGCTTGGGTTGCTGCTTTCGTTGGCCCGTGCGCGCATGGTTGTTGGCTGCCACATCCAGCAGCGTGTGGTGCGCTAGCCCGCAGGTCTTGCAGCTGCCTGGCGAGTCGCACTCCCCCGTAGGGTGGGTGAGGGCAAGGCAGTTGATGCAGTAACCCTGTGCGCGGGCTACTCCCAACCGTTGTGGCGGCTTCATCGCCTTGAAGGCCGAGCACGTCCGCAAGGCGTGGTACCGGTGGCAGAGACGGCATTGCAGGCAGTTGTCCGTTTCCGCCGTTGGAGCCAGGGGGCATGCCTTCCTTGATGCCATGATGTCTTCGATCTGGAAGTAGAAGCAAAGGCAGAGAAACGAGAAGTACTTGGGTACAATATTTAAACGGGAAGTTAAGACCCTTAATATACAGAAGGAAAATATGTATAGAATTATCTATTGTGCTTTTGGAAGGAAGCACAGTTTGACAAGTGGCCG
>NW_016182694.1:1591-1787 GCF_001687245.7 Rhagoletis zephyria | reverse complement strand
TCTTCTTCAAGCGCGTGATATACCTCCACCTTGCGCTTTTCTGGTGGAGATGCACTGCATGCCTTTGACCTTGGCCATGCATCCATGTGGCAAGAGTCCCACTTTGGTCCGTGCCACCAGAGTGGGGAATTTGCCAAGTCCTGCGGTTTGCAACCACGGGTGCCGAGGTCGGCTGGATTGTCTTGGCTGGCAACAT
>NW_016182694.1:239-1491 GCF_001687245.7 Rhagoletis zephyria | reverse complement strand
AAGATATTCCCGGATTTGGGAGGTACGATTGGATACATATGTCTTCCATGTACATGGTGGCTTTTCAAGCCAAGCTAGCACAATCTCTGAATCTGACCATAATAATAAGTTCCACGATTCTAATTTGAGCTGTTTTCGAACAGTTGCGACCAGTTTTGCGAGCAAGACTGCACCACACAGCTCCAGGCGTGGCAAGCTTACCGTCTTCAATGGTGCGACTTTGCTTTTTGCAAAACCCGTGGATTTGGGTATCTTGCCCCGGAGTGAAATTAACCCATCGAGGAATTTCGATGTAGCTAATGGCTGGCAGATTTTCTGCGAACTGCTGCCATTTTGCTAAGGGTATAGGTTTGGCACATTCGTCCCAATCAACGCCATCTAGCCAAAGTTCTTGAAGAAGAATCTTTGCTTGAATCATCACTGGCGATAGCCATCCTGCCGGGTCAAAAAGTTTTGCGACAGTTGATAAAATTTGTCGCTTTGTGACGGCATTCGATGTCGATGTAGGCAGAATGGTGTATGAAAATTTATCTGTGAGTGCGTTCCATTGTATACCAAGAGTTTTGGTTGTGGAAGCGCTCTCAAATTTCAAAAAGTTGGAGTCGAGAAGATCCTCCTTTGGAAATTTTTCTAAAATGGACGGATGATTGGCCGTTAGTTTCTTGAGTATGAAACCAGCTGACTTAAGCGCTTTGATCACTTGAAGAAGTGATTCAGTGGCGTTGTCAATATCATGACTTCCGGATAGGATGTCATCCACATACGTTTCGGTTTTAAGTATTGTGGCAGCCAAGGGAAATGTCGCTATCGTATCATCTGCTAATTGATGCAGGGTACGGATAGCGAGGTATGGTGCACAATTAACCCCGAACGTTACGGTTTTAAGATTATAATCGGTGACAGGAGAGTCAGCCGATATGCGAAATAAGATTCGCTGAAAGTCTTTATCGTCCTCATGGATGAGTATTTGACGATACATTTTTTCAATGTCGCCATTGAACACGAATCTGTGCATTCGCCACTGCAGAATGAGCAGCATGAGATCTGGCTGGAGTGTGGGACCAGTGTGCAACACGTCATTCAGGGATTTTCCTGAACCAGATGTTTTTGAGGCGTTGAATACCACGCGAACTTTGGTGGTCTCCTTATCTGGTTTGATGACCGCATGATGTGGCAAGTAGAAAGAGAAGTATTTGCCATTGGAAATTATCTCGCATGGCTTCGTGTGCTCCATATGACCGAGGTCGAGATA
>NW_016182694.1:0-158 GCF_001687245.7 Rhagoletis zephyria | reverse complement strand
GAGATACTCTTGCAACACATTATTGTACATTGTGGCTAAGTCTCCTTTTTTCTGAAGCGATCGCTCCATACTGAAAAACTGCTGAAGTGCAGCAGACGGAGAGTGGCCCAGAGACAGTTTTTTTGGAAATTCTTCCTTGAATGGAAGTCGCACAATGT
>NW_016182691.1:0-5810 GCF_001687245.7 Rhagoletis zephyria | reverse complement strand
TTATCACTACCTCCCAGTTAAACATCATTATCGACGATTTCGACATCATTTATATAACGTGTGATCGATAAAGCAGACGTGGCACCTTCTACCTCCGATTTGTGTTAACCAGACATTGAACAACCGGCCCTGAAACTTTTCATCCAATAATAGCAAAAGCTTGGCGTGGCGTGCCCCATACGCAAATTTCCCTGGATACTCCAGAGTCATTCGAATTGGGAGATTCGTATTTCACAGTGGCCGGCCATCTCATACAAATTCCCAACCCACCTTCTATGCAACAACATAGTAAATATTTTGTTAATAGGTAATGTTGCACCACCTAAAAAACGGCCCAACGAATAATAGGCGAATTGAAAACAGCAGCAGTGTCTGTGCATATACATACATACATACATACATACATACATACATAAATGGGCGGCTGTGGCTACAGCTCAGCTTCCAGTGAGTCGTCTGGGCATCTCAGCCGAGTTCCGTTTATTAAATACCTAATACGTTAGACGACTTTGGCCCTCGCACCGTCGAGGCCTATGAATCAACCTGTCAAAAGGCTCGTTAGCGCCAACAGCATTTTTACGGTTGCAGCTTCAAATCGAATCCGATTGCTCTAAAACGTACATACGTGGCTCACCAAAGTGGAGAAGCAACAATTTTACCACATTGCCGAAGGGCTACCGTCTAAAAGGTGCCTACCTACCTACATACATACATATGTACATACATAAACCCCATCATCAGCATGGCGATTGCTGCAAAGGAAACAAATGCTCGAACAATGAAACAAATGTTGAAGAGGAAAAGAAATTTCATTAAGAGTGCGATAATGTTGACCTGGCGCCAAATCATCCAGCCAGTTTGTTTCTTCACCTTTTTTTTTTTTGGTATTTTTCGCTGGTGGCACGTCTGCCACCGTTGTTGAATCAAATGCACAATCATGTATGCATACATATTGACATATATATATATGTAGCTACGTACATATACACACATATATTCATACATACGCGTAATAATGTAAAAAGCGCACTTTCGTAGGGACGCATGCGCGGTTTAGTCAGCATAAGCATACCACACGCAGGCGCCACCAGCACAGTCTGCAAATCAATTTACGTACCTTTAAACATACAAATGTATTGTGTATACATATGTATGTTTATACGACCACTCCTCTAGTTTGCTTCAAAATCGGCATTACTTGAAACTTTGGTAATTCGTAAATAAAATTTTGCGTATCTGACTTAAATTTATTAATTCTTCTTAATACTTCTCGGCGTCTTTTTTTTTGGTGCTGCAAAGAAAGTCTCTGGGCCATGGCGCCGTTGGACCTCGCAGGCTTCCGGCTACGAAGACAACTTCCTTGACACAGATGCCGGTTCCCTAAATTGGCCTGGAGTTTTGTTGCCTCTCTCCATATTAACCAGCGCTCTTTATGAAGGTAAGTAGTATTTTGTTGAATGGAGGCATATCGGACTATAGCTGGTTACGTCGGGAAGCATATCTACATAGAGTTTTTATAGCTGCGAAACATGGATGCAGTGAAATAACACCCGCGGGCTTTATTTCCTTTTTTTTTGGAAAACTAAACACGCGAGTTACATATACAAATAACAATTTAACGAAAATGATAAATTTGCAGAATTTTTCAATCAAGTAAGCCAGAAAACAGGAAGTCGGTAAAAGCAATATGACACCCATGGGCGTAGCCAGGTAGGGGAAGGGGGCTGCTCTATAATATTTCCTAAGAATCGAAATATGGTTGGCCAATAAGTTGGTTACTGCTAAGTAAGCATTTAAATATAAAACTTCATGTTATGCTGAGTAATCAATTTTGTATTCGTCTGTAAGCTTTGATTACTTTAAATTAGAAAATAAAATTCAGTTTGATTCAAGGAATGAAACCGATTCAAAATAACGTTCCGGTTTGGGTTTCGGTTTTGCCAAGTGTTTCGGTTTCGGTTTTGAAAAACGAAACGGTTTTAAACGGTTACGGTTTCGGTTTCGGTTTTGAAAAACGAAACGGTTTTAAACGGTTACGGTTTCGGTTTCGGTTTTGAAAAACGAAACGGTTTTAAACGGTTACGGTTTCGGTTTCGGTTTTGAAAAACGAAACGGTTTTAAACGGTTACGGTTTCGGTTTCGGTTTTGAAAAACGAAACGGTTTTAAACGGTTACGGTTTCGGTTTCGGTTTTGAAAAACGAAACGGTTTTAAACGGTTACGGTTTCGGTTTCGGTTTTGAAAAACGAAACGGTTTTAAACGGTTACGGTTTCGGTTTCGGTTTTGAAAAACGAAACGGTTTTAAACGGTTACGGTTTCGGTTTCGGTTTTGAAAAACGAAACGGTTTTAAACGGTTACGGTTTCGGTTTCGGTTTTGAAAAACGAAACGGTTTTAAACGGTTACGGTTTCGGTTTCGGTTTTGAAAAACGAAACGGTTTTAAACGGTTACGGTTTCGGTTTCGGTTTTGAAAAACGAAACGGTTTTAAACGGTTACGGTTTCGGTTTCGGTTTTGAAAAACGAAACGGTTTTAAACGGTTACGGTTTCGGTTTCGGTTTTGAAAAACGAAACGGTTTTAAACGGTTACGGTTTCGGTTTGGGTTTCGGTTTCATTCCTTGGTTTGATTCGAACGCTTACATCGGGCAGTTTTATTCCGCTAGACGTGCAAAGTAATTTTTTTTTTTTAAACGTCCCTTGCCGGTTCCAGTACGAAAATCGCGGGCTGTATTTCCGAAAAAATTAAATATAGCCCACGGGTGTTATTTCATCTTTATTGTGGCTCTTGTCTCCATTTTAGACTACATCCAAAACCCCCCTGTTCTATTCAAATTATAGCTGGCAATATTTTTGTTAAGGAACAAAAGTTTATCAATGATTTTTGGCTTCAAGCAGCATTTGCGCTCTGAAATAAGTATGTTACTGAATAATGTATGTATGAGTGAAAACTATCGATAGTGATTACAAAACCATCGATGTTTTCGATAGTCAAAAATCATCGATACTATCGATAGTGCCATCGATAGTTTTCCAGCTCTAATTCAAATACAAAATAAAAACTAAAAAATATGATAACATTGAACTAAATATTTATTTTCCTTTGTTATAAGAAGAAATTAAAATTTAAATTTAAATTAATAATTTAATTAAAATATAATTCAAAGTTTCAACAAAAAAAGGAACATGAAAAAGTAAAAAGTTAAACAAATACTTTCGTCGATTGTCGAACAATTCGACGGCAAATTGGACACAAAATGCTGGTATTCATCCTCATTGCGTAAGTCGTAAATTAGACTAAATTGTACGACTCGACAACATTGGCATTATCTACTGTCGTGCTTTGGTCGTGCTGAAATAAATAAACGACGAAAATCGTTGAAAACCAAGCAGTACACTACATAGTCGAGTCGAAATTTTAGGCATTTACATGAAATTTTCGATACGATTCGACTCTCGAAAAACGACTTGCATTCGACACGACACTCGCAATGACGCTGATTATCATTTAGATTAGTACGCCTACTGTGCTCTGCAAAGCAATCTGTGCAAAGTTTAAATTGATTGGCCGAACTTCTCCTCCGATTGGCGGTGGCGATTCTGCCCGTTACTCATTTTTGTTGTTTGTGAAATTTTCAGTCGCCTTCTCTGTTAAAATAGCCTACACAGTATTTCTGCGGCGTGGATACACAAACAACCAACTCCTCATCGAACATATGTAGATATGTAAATTTGCGTTCTTAATATTTCTCTCTGACGTCAGGATTTTTTAAAAGAACTTAGAAATTTAAAAGATATGAGTAATTCAAAAAATTATTTAAAAATTTCAGTGCAATATACGTACATACTTAAAAAACTAGTTTGGGTGGTTATCAAATGAAAGAGAAGATTCTGTAGAGTTAAAACACATTACAGTTTTACATTTTTTGGTGCGTAAGGGACAGGCACGGTTGCCAACTTTTACATTTTCCAAAAGCGGACAGTGGAAGAAAGGGTACATTTTCAAACTATGCTGCGCTGTATTAAGCATAGTATGCATTAGGCAATCCATTCCTATTTAACCCTGCAAAACCATTGATATTTTTTATACGTTATACCCACTGTTAGTCGTCTCGACTATCAAGCAGTATGACTAAAAGTACTAAAAGTGGTTGATTATGAAACTGTTCTGTTTTACAGCAAGAAAATAGCTGATCAAAAACAGCGGGCAGAAATTTACCCAAATCACAAAATTAAATGTTAGAATTTTTTTATGGTTTCGAAAATTATAAAATAAGACTAATCAAACTTGTAAGCAGTTAGTAATTAGATACTCGTTTAGTCAATTAATTGTTAGGATAACACTGGTCTCAAAAACCGGACATTTTGATGTTCGGGCGTGCCGTCAAAACGGACATGGACAAAGCTCTAATAAAGTCCGGGTGAAAATACCCTTTTATAATTTTATCCTTGAATATCCTTGAAATTTTGCTTAAAAAATAGCTTCCAAAAATAAAATAGATTAAAGGGGCATTTTCAATTCCTATTCGTCCTTATGAACCCAAAAAAAAAAATTATTTCATTTGGTACCCATATTTTTGTTTTACATTCCACCCAAGTTTTTTAAATAAATTTTAGAATTAACCATATCTTTGAAATTGCAAAGTCTTTTTAAAGAAATCATGCAGTTAATTTTGTGTAATATGAGGTAGACTTTTATAAAAAAATGTAAATTTTATTTAAAAAAAGGAATACAGACAAAACTGGTCGAATTAAGGCGCTTCTTTTATTTCTGCCACTAGTATTACGAACTTATTTCTTTCAACCAGAAAATAGATTTTTTGACAAATTTTTTTTTTATTTGCAACGAGCTTTTTTCGACATACCTTAAATTACTTTATCAGATATGTACACGCTAAAGTATTATTAAATGCATATCAATTTAATTACTGTCCTTCGTTTTGTTACTTATGAAATAATTTTCACTTTAAATAAAAAAGTACGTTCCAAACCCATTTACTTATTATTTATTATCAAACCATATTGATGCAATTCTTTCATGTTAAGTCGTTGAAAAATAATAAATATCTAAATCACGGGACTAATCGCGGCATTGAACCAACGACATCCCGAAAATCTCGAAATCGAAAAAATTAACATCCCTAAATTATACACTTAAACCCGACCAAACTGGTCGAATAAAAAGTTGCCGAGAATTGCCTTAAAAGAGCAATTCATTTAAATATGATGGCAGTTCTTGAGTTTACCAGCTAAAAATGGCACCGAATCAACCAACTTGGCTACTTCCGTGTACATACATACATACATACACACATGTAAATGTATGTACATATTTACATACATGCAATTGTGTTTGCATTACCAATGGAAATAATTTTTAACCTCGGTGATGCCACGATGATGCATTCATTGTCAGTTCGCAAGTCGTGGCCAATTATTCGGTGGCAGCAATCAATAGCGGCGGCTAAAGAACAAAGTATTGCACTTTATTAACTACTTGAGATTAGGGCCGATAAAGAGATAATCCTGAGTCGGTTCCTTTGATATTAAAGAGATGTAGCGATGCGTACCAATTTCTCTAACGGTGCATCTTCCATTCTCCACATATAGAAGTGATCTTTGCTGGCAGCAAAGCCGGTAGCTAACTAAATGTAATAGCCATAACAATATCGTTGTCCGCCCAATTGACACACCAAAGCCTATGCAGAGATAAGTATATACCACTCTTAAGTACTTGCAACATATCTTACCTGTACATACATACATAAATACAGCATGAGTCATGAATAAGGTGAATAAGGGTACGAGTGCAA
>NW_016182689.1:0-5810 GCF_001687245.7 Rhagoletis zephyria | reverse complement strand
CAAGTGGCTGTTCTAGTGGTTTGAATTAGTTAGATGGTTTTTCGCAGAATAGCTCCTAAGTTAAGGGTATGGAAATTTTGTTGAAAAATCGGAGCGCAGTTCCCCTTATATTGCTACGGTCTGGAGATCAGATTACTTTGGGATGAACTGAATCCCATGATTTTATCTAACCTAACCCCTTCTGTGTGGAAAGCCCCACAGCCTTTTAAGTTTTGAAAAAAGAATATATAGGTGACAGCCCTGTCGACGACACTTTTTTCCTAGTTATTCGATCGAAAACCCACTGCTATTACACCTATAGCAGAATAGAATCTGAAGTTACCTCTCATCAAGATTGTGTCAATATCCCACCATTGGCTTCTTGTAGCGAATCCAACGATGGACGTCAAGTTTCGCTCAATTCAGGGGAAGCAAGTCCAAAAAATCGTTAAAAGCTGCTGCTGATATTGTAATGCAGTCCTTTGTGGCCTTATTGGCATAGAAACTGTGATCGATCTGACTAAAGCTAAATAATGGCTTCATATTGAAAGTGTAATAAAGTATATAAATGCTAAAGGTTGATAGGGCTTGTAACTTTTTGATAGCGCTTATTCTTACTTTCCTGATTTGGAGACGAATACTACCAAATACCAATAAATATCTCAACTTTTCTCCAAAAAAAAACATGGAATATAACCATACGCCATTTAGGCTTTACAAATTCTTCTTTGAGCCCATATAAACTTGCCTCCCCAGATTTTAAACTAAGCAGATAAGGTTACTTAAGGCCGACCAAAAACGCTATAATAAACCAACTCTTCAGTTACCACCTGTAATGCTATGCACGAGTTCAGTCGGAAGGCCGTTTGTGTCCTTCTAAACACTTTCAAGTCTCTACCTGTGTCAGGAAATAATCTGCTACCTGAAAAATAGGTGTCGGGCAAGGTATTAACGATGTGCAAACGTCTGGTAGGAAAGACTTGGGGCCGCAGTCCCATAATCCTTTGATGGATGTATACCATGATAGGTAGACCAATAGTCAGATACGGGGCGGTGACTTGAGTCTTGAGAACCACGCTAGCCACGGAAAGGCAATACTTTACCAAGTTTCAACGTCCGGCGTGTATATTAATTACGGGGCATAGCACAGGTAGCAAAGCGAGCTCTACTAAAATTTGGTTGAAGCAAAACCTTGTAATCAAGGAACTGAGAGAAGCTAGGCTCCCAGATACAATTAGCTTTGTTTCAAAGAGATCATAAGCCAAAATCAGTAGACTTTGAAAAGAAATTAAAAAAAAGAGCTTTGCAGCAATGCAACTTAGAGCACTTCTAGCTAGAGCTAGCTCCCTGCAATAGTTTACAGATGGCTCCAAAACTCCCCTCGGAATTAGGGCAGGCATCTAGCGACCAAGGCTAAAGCTTACTGTACCCATTGGAGTATGTCCGAGTATCTTTCAGGCGGTAGTCGATACTATTAGTCTGTGTGTAGAGGCTTACCTGCATAGGAATTATGTTTGTGAAAAATTCTAATACTGAGTGATAGCCAAGCTGCACACAAGGCGCTCTCACCTTTTGAGGTCAAGTTCTTCTTGGTTCTTTAGTTTATTGGTAAACTTAACGTCCTGGAGGAGCACAATTTTATTTAAATAATTTGGGTACCAGGTCACATATGAGTGCAGGGTAACGAGAAAGCAGATCGTCTAGCCAGAACGGCGGCCTCTTCTTCCTATATAGGGCCCGAGGCATTCCATGCGATCGGACATAGTACAACTAAGGAAGAGCTCAGAAAGGAGAGGAATAGACTCAGAGAAAAATACTGGCGTAGAACCGTAGGTCTACGCAAGGCTAAATGCTTACTGGGAGGCTAAACCCAACAAGGTAAAAGGCAATCATAAACCTTTATTGAGGTTTAAGGATAATAAAAGGGGAACTGTAGACTAAAATGTTACCTGCATAAGCTAAAGATCAGGTCGAATGACCTTTACACCTGCCTCGCGAGTGCGAGGCGATTGCAAGGAGACGGGAGAGGTACCTAAGCCAACTTTGGTCAAACGTTGAATTCATATAATCGCTAACCGTTGGAGATTTCTTCAAACTTTTGAGCTCTCTGGGCTTGGATGAGGTACTTTGAGTTGTTGAGGGCATAATAGACCTCTTAGTTGCGGTGCATATGCCTGCATCCTCGCCACAATATGATATTCAATTCTTCATGCTCTATTCAGAAATTTCCTGGACTCTCTAAGAAGTTTTTTAAGTTCAGTGGGACCGCTTTTCACTACCTGCTTTTTTTGGTGGTTGCTTTAGTCGTCTCTCCAATTGATTTCAAGTTTTTTAGTTTAAAGCGATCTCAGAAATTAAAAGTAGCAGATGTAGTTAATTCTTACTAAGTAGGTTTGTTACTAACACTCCACCAAACTAGCGGACAAAATATTTCCCCCAATAGCCAGTTTTCAAGGGGTAGCGTTACAACCACTATTGCGTCTCTGCCGTTTCGCTCGGCACACCGAACGATGTCCACAGTCTCGCTCGGAGGAAGAGGAAATATAGATTCGTATGGCAGGGCAGCATAAATACAAAATTTGTAATGTTTTGAGCGTTATACGCAGCTACGTGCATATAAGTAAAAGCTTGTATACCTTTATTTTATATTTCCAAATAGGTAAATTAAAATACTTTAATTTAAAAATTTTCTACATAAATGTCTTTTTATTAAATAATTTAAGTGCAGTTTCACTAAAACAAGATAAATACGAGTATGTATGTATATATGTATTTTTAAATACCATTTTGTATGTGTACTAATTGATTTCATATATTTTGAACTAAAAGTATTTGTTCAGTAACTAGTTTTTGCATAATAATGTCTAATAATTTAGGCTAATAAGTATACAACATTGTGTCATTTATTACAAATTCCTTAAATAGAGGGCGGAAATACATATTCTGATAGTTTAAAAATAACGTTTGATTGTGTAAGTATTTGCTACGTAAATACACGTTTGAATATAGTTACATATACATTTTTTTTGGGTACATTGGATGTCTTATTTTTATTTGTTTTTTTTTTTAAATACATGGAAATTCCTTTTTATAGGGTAACAAATATCGCTAACTTAGAGTAAAAAGAAGAAGAACATAGGCACAGAAAATTCGATAAAGCCAAAATAGTACAAATTATTTAAATGAACATTAAAGCCTTAAGATTCGCATGGAGTTTGAATTTATTTGAAATACGCAAAATGTTGTATTGAAAGTTTTGCAAAATACCTGAAGAAAATGGCTACACAAAATTTCTTTCCTCTCCTGTAAATTTTTGAAAATATGGACTTAGCAGCTTTTCACTCTCAGCTAGCGTTATTTGAAATCATTTCCAGTTCCATTGTATTTATTTAATTAATTTTATATACAATATAAGCTTCTATAAATAAAATTTTAAGCATTTTACTAATTGACTAAAAAGACTCAGTTGAGAGAGGCAATACTAAGATTTAGTTAGAACTTGTAAAAAAAGAATTAAATTTGATGCTACAGAAAAAAAGGCCCATTTTATAAAATATCCCGAATTCGAGAAACATTTTCACTTAAAACTATAGTTTATAGAAAAATAAAGTTATATAATTTTAGGCATGTTATATGTATACATACATATGTAGATGCAAATTATTTTGGATGCCACATTAAGAATCTTTTCAATCTCACTCCTTTAATATACCAAAAATGTAAAATAAATTCAATTAAAGATAAAAAGTATTGAGGACCACCACCACAGTGATGAGCTATTTCACATTTTTCTTATAAACATTGTCAGTTAACTGCCGAAAATGAATTAACTTTTGTAGTTATAACCAGAGGACATCCCAAGTGAAAATGTATAGCACGTATTTGAGCAGAAAGCAAACATAAATTCTGGCTTCATACTTTTTAAAAATGGACCTATTCCCAAAATTACCGAAAGAACCGCAAATGTTCTTGAAATATTCCGCAAAACTTAAAACGAATAGAATTGCGTAAAGCTTCGAAAAATATTGAGTAGTGTTGGAAAATATTCAAACGTATAATATAAAATTTTGTGTTTTTTTTTGGGATATCGTAAACAAAAAAAAAAAATGAAATAAAATAAAGGTCCAAGAACCAATTTTTTCTTGATCGCTGATCCTACTTGCAAACCCTCCTGCAGTGAATGGTCAGAGTTATCTTACATATATTTCTGGAGGCTAGAAGCCCAATTAGTTGCGGCATACTTAGCCATAACCATAGTAATCGTCTGTTCTGTACACGCGGCTCTGTAAACGAATATTGATGCCACACCATAACGTCGTACCCAACACCGTAACCATAACCGTAGGCGTGTATTGAGTTTTGGTTTTACGATATAAGCTGCTAAGATTTATGGTTATGGAACCTTTAATTAAGGTCAAACGATATGAAGAAAACCGATTACAGCTCTTTCTATTCTTGTAAAAGTCAGATGGAATTCGACTTTAAATTTATAACTTTGATCTTCAAGTGGCCTAACTTATGTAAAAGAATTAGTTGAAGTAAAAAAAAAAGGATTAGCAAAACCAATACAAATTTTCTTTCCTAAAAACAATTAAAATAAATTTTGAATATGGAATTCATTATTTGCCACCTTGTCTGTCTTCAGTCATACTAAAAATATTATTCACCATTAATATTTTAATGCTATATCCATAAATAATTTTTCTGCCGCAAACTTTTGCGACTCACTCTATTTGTAATTTATGCAAGGTCATACAGGGTGGGAAAAATGTTAAACAAGTATGGCGTCTTTATTTTTTAATGTTATTGACATTTTCTTTAAGCATGTTATAGTTAATCTCTTGGAAAATCATAATGGATACCTACAGCAAGACCACCAACAACGACTACAATTCGCTATTCGTTTTACACAACTAGCCAACTAACTGGTGTCGGATGAGGCGCATTCCCAAGCAAAACTGTAGATTTGGGGCTCTGAAAATTCAATGGCCAAAAAAGTTATCGGCCCATTATCTTCGAGAATGCGGTTGAAACGCCAGAAACGATTTCTGGAACTGCTTACAGAACAATGATTGCCAACTTTTTGCGGCTAACGGCAGAGCATCATGCTAATTTGTGGCTACAACAATATGGAGCGACAGCGCATACTGCTAGGCAAACTATGTACCTATTAACTATGGATGATAGGTCTTATTTGGCCCACCCTTTCTGCTTCACGAGCGCAGGTGTGCTTGAAAACAAAGAATAATAAAAACTACTTATCGTAAATTTATTAATAGTTTTAAGCCATAGACACAAAAACTATAACAGCAGTGACATTAAACGCAAAACTAGCAGAATGTAGCAGCAAGCAGCTGAAATGATATGCAAGTATTTGAAAAGCGCAAATTTCAATGCATTCTTATAAACTAAAAACATTTATAAACAATTTACATATGTAGCAAAGCAATTGAAGAGCAACGCAATATTTATCTACTATTCAGAAATGAAACATCACCATCACCGGTTTACTGATCGGCTCGCCCGCTGTGCGCATAGCGAATTTGGCATGCAAATCAGCGTTCGCTCGCTTGTTTACCATCGCCATTTGCTTGCCACCGCTGACACTGCTGCGTTTGCCATTTGTAGTTGATATTCAATATTTCATTTTCTTAATGGCAACGAAGTGTTAGCATGCCCGAAAAATTCGTTAATTACCAACATTTGTTCGAATTCGAATAGCAGCCAGCTTAGCTTTATTTGGACTACGCTTACGATGCGTCTTGTACGGAGCTTTGTGGTTGGAATGTGGTTTTGAGATGTTGTGGGAATGCATCGATTTATGGGCGTAA